>NC_092563.1:10085000-10190000 GCF_037975245.1 Apostichopus japonicus | reverse complement strand
AATTTATAATTTACTATTATAAAAAAAAACTATTATATAACTTTATATACTTTATATACTTGCTTCACTTACGCACTAAACGCGTCACTTTCCAAGCCCACAATATCATAGGTAGATTTATATTAAAGTTCAATAAGTATATCCTATCCCGACTACATGCAGTTGATAGTCTTGCCTGTACATATGGCACTTAGTTGCGTAGTTCCGGCTCAATGAAGCTGACTACGTCTAACCATTGTCTAACAGATATTTATTGATTGTCTTCGTATACAAAGCCTGCCATAGAAGTCGGCTCGATCTACCGACCGTGCAAGTGTTACACAGTAAACACGTCCTTTTGTGAGGCAAATAGCAAGATAGTTTGTATGGCTCTCCGTGTTTATAGTTTAACTATAGTTCAACGAAGCGTTCATTTTTATGAATACTGAATATGTACGTAATATATTGTTACCCCGGGGATTCGGGTGACCTAGGTATGAGCCAATATATAGGCCACCTGAGGGGTAGAAAGGAACAAAACTCAGAGCAAAATGAATAGTACAGCAACACAATGTCATATGGTATATCAATGTGTATTTACAACCCTTTAATCTAGAACATAATTGTCCTTTACAGCTCTCCGTTATCATATCAACCTCAGTGCAACATCATGAATTTATTGATAAACAGATAAACCTAATCAACCTACAGATAACACGCACTCACGCATAGGCCAACAAACATATCCACCAAACTAACTGACATGACCCACACAGCTGCACACAGAAGTGCTAATATTTATTCTAACATCTTAATCCTCTGTGCACCCCTAGACTAGCAACATTTCCCTGCATGAATTAGGGAGCTAGCTTACGACTTATTATTAAAACAAAAGTTTCAATATAGTTGTACCCACACACTACCACTGCACAGGCAGTATACAGCTAATAAGAACAATATCTCTACCTGGTATAGGATTGCCATGGTAACCTAAATAGTTCCACCAATCCTGTGCACCCAGACCTCTGTAGGGGGTCTACCCTATGCAGCTTGCTGTGTAGCTACTTTAATCAACCCCTCTTCCAATAGAACAATCCATCTAATTAGCCTATGAAGCACAGGTTATACCTGCTAAGTAATTTGACACCATGGAACCACCTCGTTCCTGGGCGTAGCTGCAGTGGCTTCACCATATCAAATAACAATGTACCATACAGGTAACATACAGCTTAAGGCTATACTAAGAACATATGAAACTACTAGCATTGATAAAAAGGTGCACTTCAATATCTTGACATTTCTATTGAATGTTACCATGAATACTAATAAGAATACATCAGTTAGATCCTTTAACTATTAAAGATAAGAGTAATAAGTACAATAAAGTAAATAAAAACATACCTGAGGGGTAGAAAGGAACAAAACTCAGAGCAAAATGAATAGTACAGCAACACAATGTCATATGGTATATCAATGTGCCACTGACAGGTCATTTTCCCCTAACCTCTGAATGGCTGTACCACTATCTGTGAAGGTAACTTAATAAAAATTTATAGGGGCCTCTGTTTTGTTCAAATCATGTTCCTTACACTCTCCCCCTCTCAAAAGAAGTCGTCCCTGACTCGCTTTTCATACATAATGAATGTCATACGTCAACTATCATTTAAAACAATACATTTTAACCTGCTTAACATATAAAATAGAACTCTACATGTGCTCTTACATTGTACTTTTAAGGGCAGAACCCCAAATGTTAGTTTAGTGGAACAATAACAAAGTACCAGAAAATCACTTAAGTTCAAGGTCATGCGCACTCCCAAGAACTGAGTTATTTAGACAGATCACTTGATCTAAAAGCACACGAAGGTAACCCCTTTTGGTCTTATGGTCCTACTCACTAGTTACTTACTATACATGCAACTGACCACTACTTGCATAAATTGAGACTCATGTCGTATCTCTAGCTACTAACCATCATCAAGATGATACCAAGAAAACAAATAAAATATGATAATCTGTCATGACCTGTTATATAGTCTAGTCAATCACAACTATTACTACCCAGTATCCACTTCTTTCAACATTCGTCGGTTTGTACAAAGTCCAGTCAGGAGTATGTTGTTGCAACTGTGGGTAAAACACTGGCGTTTGTAGTCGGTAGTCGTACATGGGAGGACATGGCTGGAACCAAGGTCTAGTTTGTGTCTGAGGGTAAGGTTGTCCAAGGTTAGGTGGGGGTAAATAGGACGGATATGGACACTGGGTAGACTGAACCCAAGTTGGGGCTCCGGGTTGTCCGTAATTCAGGAAATCTGGTGGCCGTCTATTTCGTGGCGGGCGTCCCTGTTCCTCTGGTACTCGCTCCTGTGGTACCTGTTCCTCTGGTATTTCCACGAGTGGTTCAACTGGGCGTGTCGGCTGCTCTGGAAGTTGGGGTGTCTGATTTACTGGACTCTGCGAAACATCCACAGCCGCTGGTGTCTGAGTCGGTACATTCTGTAGCTGGTCAGGAGCACCATCACTAACATATTGCTCCGCTGGGGCTGAAGTCCGAGCAGATGAACGCTGTCGGTTGATATACGTGTGCCCCCCTCATCGCTCGCATCTGACCCATCTACCTCACCACCTGCCTGGGTTGCAGTTCGTCTTTTCTTTCGCTGGCGTGGGGGCTTCCCATGTGTCGTGATTCCGCTTCCGTACAGGGTATAGACAAAATAATAAAACACATTCAATACGCGTAGGTGAGGTTATACTTCTCTTCTATTCGGTGGTTCGTGTATAACTGATATGACATAGGTGACCTCGGGGTAGATATATCTTATGGAATATATATACAAGTGACCTTTTAGAGTATAGAATATATGCCAGTCGTTTAGTTAATCTATTACACTCCTCCCCTCTTAATTAGAACATAAAGTTATGAGTATATGCATTGAGATGAGTATATACATTTCATTTACAATAATTAAGGCCGGTAATAATCAGGCCTTTTGCGATTACGTCTTGGGGATGACTTAGGTGTATTATCTAAATCAGGTATGTCTGAAGCATGTGACTCAACGTCATAGGCTTCGGCAACATCACCAACTGCTTGAGGTGGTTCTGTGTCAGAATCAGAATTATCTGCTACGGGCAAATCATGGGCATCAATCTCTATGATTGAAGGCGGCTGAATGTTGGTGTCCTTAGGTGGTAATGGATTAACTGAGTTACTCAAATGGCATTTCCTAATCTGATCTTGTTGTCGTCTTACCACGTTACCATTTTCTAACTTAACCTTAAATGAAATAGGTCCAGTCTTTTCAACGATGTGACCAATAAGCCACTTTTGACCTCTGATCGCAAAGTTCTTAGCAAAAACTTTGTCACCTAAATCAAATGATTAATTGACACTCGACTTGTCATGTTGCCTCTTTTGCTGTTCCTGTTTTGCTTGAACTCTCTGATATAAATTTGGGTGGATCAGGTCCATACGAGAACGTAAGGAGCGACCCATTAACAATTGTGACGGAGAGTCTCCTGTCGTGGTTTGAGGGGTTATTCTGTATTTGAAGAGAAATCGTGAGACTTTGTCCTGTAAGTTTCCATCTCTCATTCTCTTTACCCCTTGTTTGACAGTTTGGACTGCTCGTTCAGCCAGTCCACTTGATGCCGGGTGATATGGGGCAGTAGTTACATGTCGAATGCCATTCATTTCACAAAACGTTTTAAACTCTGAGCTTGTGAAACATGATCCATTATCACTAACTATCATTTCAGGTACTCCCAATTGTGAAAAAGTTTTACGCAAATTTTGTATGGTGGATTTGGTAGTTGAGTTATTCATTACATGAACTTCGATCCATTTTGAGTAAGCATCAACTATAACCAACAACATGTGTCCCATGAACGGTCCAGCAAAATCTATATGAATTCGGGGACCATGGTTGATTGGGTTGTGGCCATGAATGTAATGGTGCTTTAGGGGGATTAGGTCTGCTTTCTTGACAGACCGGGCATTCTTTCACTAACTTTTCAATTTCACTATCCAAGTTAGGCCACCAAACAAATCCACGGGCAAAACTTTTCATGCGTGACCCTCCCACATGACAATCATGTAGTTCTTCCAATATTGGTTTACGGAGCAGAGGAGGGATTATCACTCTGTTGCCCCAGAGTAAGCATCCATCCTCTACGGACAATTCATTACGTCTTTGGTAATACGGTTTCAAGGCTTCATTACGTTGCTCTGGCCAAACACATTTTACATAACCCAATATTTTAGATAATGTGGGATCACGTCGAGTACTTTTGCGTACTTGACTTGATGTTACTGGGCATTGATCGAGAATATTCAGTGCAAGTACTATCTCTGGGGGTACTGGATTACTCTTAATAGTTTCTGGCAATGGAAGTCGACTCATTGCGTCGGCATTAGCATGTGCATCTGTTGGTTTGAATTTGAAATTGTATTCATACATAGCAAGAGTGAGAGCCCAACGCTGAATGCGCGCGGATGCCTGCGGCGGTATTGCGCGGCCCTCATTGAACAAACCAAGCAGCGGCTTGTGATCTGTGAACAGCGTAAAATGTCGCCCATAAAGATACGAATGAAATTTCTTTTCGCCAAACACACATGCTAAACCCTCTTTTTCAATTTGCGCATAATTCTTTTCTGCGCTTGACAATGTGCGTGAAGCAAACCCAATCGGTTGCTCGGAGCCGTCTTCCATTTTGTGTGCTAACACAGCGCCAATTCCATAGGGGATGCATCACATGACAATATTAATTCTTTTGTAGGATCATAATGACACAATACTTGTGAAGACATGAGTAAGTCTTTAGAGTTCTCAAAGGCAGACTTTTCCGTTTTAGTCCATCTCCATTGAGTTTCCTTCCTCAACAAATCGTAAAGTGGAGCCAAAGTTGTCGACAGTGCCGGTAGGAACTTCCCGTAGTAAGTAAGAAGACCCAAATACGACTTTAGCTCCGTCACGTTACGTGGTGCCGGTGCTTCCTTGATTGCTTTTACCTTTTCTGGCATGGGGTGAAGACCTTTCTCGTCAATCACGTGGCGTAGGTATTGTACAGATGGCGTCATGAATGAACATTTCTCTTTTCTGAGCCGAAGACCAGCATTTTCTAGCTTACTGAGGACTTCGTCAAGGATCATCAAGTGTTCCTCCTCAGTTGCACCCGTTATGAGGATGTCATCCAGGTATACCACTACATTGGGTATTCCCTGTAAGATACCTTCGATGGCGCGTTGGAATATCCCGGGGGCCGATGATATGCCAAATGGAAGGCGATTATACTGGAAGAGTCCCTTGTGGGTGTTGATGACCACATATTGTTTGGAATCTTCATCCAGTTTCAACTGCTGGTAGGCCTGGCTCATGTCCAGTTTCGAAAAAGTCTTTCCGCCAGCCAATGTCGCGAAGAGATCTTCGATCTTAGGAATTGGATATTGATCCAATTTAGACGCTTTGTTAACAGTAACCTTATAGTCACCACAAATCCGAATAGATGACTTATCCGCTTTAAGGATGGGTACTATTGGCGCGGCCCAATCTGCGAACTGAATTGGCGTTATTATGCCCTCATTTTGCAACCTGTCCAGTTCAGCTTCCACTTTGTTCCTCATTGCGTATGGAACTGATCGCGGTTTGTGAAACTTTGGATTGACCTGTGAGTCAACATAGATTTTGGCTGTGGTTCCCTTTAACAAACCTAGTCCCTCTTTAAATAATTCGCTATGGTCGTTCAGCAAATCTGACAGTCGTTCCCTGGTCACGTTATTGACGTAGAAACTATTCCAGTCAAGCCGAATATTATGAAGCCAGTCGCGACCAAGAAGACTTGCTCCCTCACCACGAATAACGATTAACCGCAACTTGCATTTTTGTCGCTGATATTCGACGGTCACTTCAGTTTCACCTAAAATTTCTACCGTGGCTCCGGTATACGTACGAAGAACAATATCTGTTTTGTGCCACTTTTTGTTTGGCCAATTAGCCTTGAAAGTTTCCTCTGAAACAATCGACATAGAAGCTCCTGTATCCACTTCCATCTTTACACTCTGTCCATCAATCTTTATGTCCACCGCTAATGGTGCTCTGCCGTCATTTACGTTGAACAGATCAAATAATTTATCGTTAGCTTGACCAGTGTCTTCATTGACCTGCTTCACCTTAGATATCTTACTCCTACAAACTTTGGCAATGTGTCCTCTCTTTCCACAATTATGACAGTCCTTATCTTTGAACCAGCAATCCTTCTGCTCGTGATTATTGTTTCCACAGCGATAACACTTTTGTTTTGACGACCACTCCTTTCGATTGCGATATTTCTCGGACTGCGCGGTAACTTTCTGACCTTTGTGACCTTTAGGGATGTGCATGACCGACTCTTGGGTCAGAGGTGTCGCCAGGGGCTGTTGAAAGGCCTCCTACAGGTGTTGCGCGTTCCGGGCTGCCGTTTCTTGGCTAGTGGCTATTTCTAATGCTTTAGCAAATGTGAGTTTAGGTTGAGCCAACAAATTACGTTGGATTCTATCATCGTTAATCCCACAAACCAATCGGTCTCTTAGCATATCATTAAGAGTGTTACCATAATTACAGAATTCTGATAACGACTTCAGTTCAGAAACGAAGGTAGCGATTGACTCACCGGATTTTCGAAATCGGCTGTTGAACTTACAACGTTGAACTGTCTCCGATGGGGCGGGGCTTTGGTGTTTGGTCATAATTTCAACCAACTCTGTGAATGTTTTTTCACCTGGTTTTTCCGGGGAAACTAAATTCCTTAACAATTTATAGGAATCGGGTCCCACAATACTGAGAAAGATGGAACGTTTCTTTGCTTCATCCGCAATACTGTTAGCTGCGAAGAAATGTTCAAGGCGCTCAACATATTGGATCCATTCTTCCCTTCCTTCGCGAAACTCCTCTAGCTTCCCAAATAAAGCCATAAGTAATAATGAAAGATGTAGAATTTGAAGAAAAATATTTCCTGTAGAAAATTATTCCTCGTCGCCACTTTTTGTCGTGATCCCGCTTCCGTACAGGGTATAGACAAAATAATAAAACACATTCAATACGCGTAGGTGAGGTTATACTTCTCTTCTATTCGGTGGTTCGTGTATAACTGATATGACATAGGTGACCTCGGGGTAGATATATCTTATGGAATATATATACAAGTGACCTTTTAGAGTATAGAATATATGCCAGTCGTTTAGTTAATCTATTACACCATGGATCATCTGTGTCTCATCTAGAGGTAGTGCATCGCATGCTAATAACAAGTTGCGATGCAGAATACGTTTCTGCTTCCAGTATTATCTGTAATCACTTCAAACACGGTTATGTCAGGATTGATCTGTTTCACAACCCTATAGACGGTGTCTTCCCAGTAAGATCGAAGCTTATCAGGACCTGCTTGTCGGACAAGGTTCTTCACAAGAACTCGACCAGGACTTAATTGGGTGTAGTGAGTCTTTCTGTCATACCTTTCCTTCGCAGCAGCTGAAGCCTTGTCGGTGTGCCTATTGGCAATACTATACGCTTCCTGCATTTGACAACGCCATTTATCCGCAAATGTTCTGTGATCAATGTCCTCGTTCTCACTTTCCAAATTAAACAAAATATCAACAGGGAGTCGTGGTGAACGCCCGAACATGAGGAAAAATGGCGAGAATCCAGTAGCATCATTCTTTGAACAGTTGTAAGCATGCATGCACCTCGGCAAATGTTCCTTCCAGTTCAGTTTCTGCTGGTTTGACAGCTTTCGCAACATGTTGAGTATAGTCCGGTTCATTCTCTCAACCTGACCATTCCCCTGGGATGATATGGGGTTGTTCTGCAATGCTCAATACCACAGTATTCCTGGAGTTTTGTGAAGAGTTGGTTTTCAAACTCCCTCCCTTGGTCATGGTGAAGTCTCTTCGGAAAGCCAAATCTCAGGAAGAAATCATTAAACAACCGTTCTGCTGCAGCATGTGCCGATTTTTTCTTGGTAGGGTAAGCTTGTGCGAACCTAGTGAAATGGTCAACTACCTTGGTGATGTACATTTCCACCTCTTTTGCCATGTATGCCCAATAGACCCGTTGTCGTATTAGGTCAAGGGTTCTTTCTACACCAATATGACCCATGTCGTTGTGGAGCCCCTTCAAAACCGTGTCCTTATACTTGGTCGGAAGGAGTAGCTGTTTTCTGTTGACGGTGCATCTACAAAGTAGTCCCTTATCATCAAACTCTAGTTTGTTCCACTGGTTTAGCAGAACCTGTACGTTCTTAGTCTCATTTTTTCCGCTCCTGTGGAGATGGTCTCTTTCCAGTTTTCTTCATTTGCATAACTCTACCAAGAACCAAGTCATTCTCTTGGGCTTCTTTAAGCTCCAGTGGGTCGATAGGCGAGATTGTAGATGTGGGTGATGTTCCTAGTATGTCGCAACTGTTGCTGTTCACTGTTGTCACATCGATGCATGCCACTTCTCCGCAACATATGCCTTGGACATATTCAGCCGTGGCTGTTATTGCAGTACTCGGGATCTTCTCTGTGAATTCGTTGATATAGTTTTCCAACTTGTTAGGTATCGGCATCCTTGATAACACATCTGCATCTACGTTTTCCTTACCAGGGCGGTATCTAATTTCAAATCGAAATCTAGCCAACTCTGATACCCACCTCTGGCCTGTGGCATTCAGACGGGCAGTAGTCATTACGTATGTCAGGGGATTGTTGTCAGTGAATACCACAAAATGATTTGCATGCTGAAGGTAGTCACCGAAACGTTCTGTCACCGCCCATTTGAGAGCAAGGAATTCCAACTTACTGGAGTGATAATTCTGTTCTGGGGGCGTTAACGTGCGTGAAGCAAATGCTATGACTCTCAATTTTCCCTCCAAATGTTGGTACAAGACTGCACCAAGACCGTCACCAGAAGCATCAGTGTGGAGAACATATGGTTGAGAAAAATCTGGATAGGCCATAACAGGGTGAACTGTCAGGCGATCAACAAGGTCACACAAAATCGCATGGTGTTCGGGGGTCCACACTATCTTTTCTTTAGAATCACGAGTATTCCCCTTACCAGACCTCGACTCCTGTTTACCCTTCGCCTTGAACTTTTTCTGTTGAGTTCCTAGCAACCCGCACAGCGGTTTCGCTATGATGGAGAAGTTCTGGATATAGTTTCTGTAGTATCCAATGAAGCCCAAAATCTTTCGAAGTTCTCCAACGGTTGTTGGTGTCTTGTTCTTCAATAACAGAACTGGTTCTTTGTCAGCAGGGTCCATTCCGTACCCTTCGCCAGTTACCAACCTCCCTAGGTACCTTACCTTTCTCTTGAACAACTCACACTTCTTGGGTTTCAGCTTAATGCCATGCTTTTGTAATCTTTGTAAAACTCTCCGAAGGCGTTCCAAATGGTTGCTAAATGTAGAACCGTAAACAAAGGATATCATCAAGGTAGACCACACATATCTCGTTGTTAAGATCATGCAAGCATCCTTCCATGTACCGTTGAAACTCTGCTGGGGCATTGTTCAGCCCAAAGGGGATTCTTTGCCACTCATGCAACCCCCAGGGAGTAATAAACGAGGTGAGATGCTGACTTTCTGGAGACATATACCCTTGATGGTACGCTTTACCCTGATCTAGGGTACTGAACCATGTGTTCCCTTTCAGGCCATCTAGCAGATCTTGGATTTTGGGGATTGGTTGTCGATCATCCACTGTTTTCTCGTTGAGTGCTCTAAAATCAATGCACAGACGAAGTGAGCCATCACGCTTTCGCACGCACACTACCGGGGAGGAATAATTAGATTTAGACTTACTCACCCAACCACGTCTGATGAGATCCTCTAAGTATTCTTTGACTTCCTTGTACAGTGGTCGGGGAATGCTGATGTATCCCTTCTGAACAGGTGTTTCGTCCTTCAGCTGAATTTTCATCTGCAAATCTGGGCAGTCACCAGTATCCATATCATCCCTGGAGAATGCTGATGATTCTTCAATCAACATTTTAGTTGCAAGTTGTCTCTGGTCAGGAGTCAGGTCAGATAGGTCAACTGGAGGGCACCAGTCACGGTCCTGTCTTTCGTCAGGTGGTTTAGTTCTGTCAGTCTCTATCTCACAATTTACATATGTGGAGTTTGCTGTTGCAGTTTGGTCTACACTAGTCTTGCAGAGTACTTGAGGTAAGGGAAGTACTGAAGTCACTTGTTCCAATGTCCCGAGGGAAGTCCGCTTTGAAAGAAGAAGATCATGGTTAGCGTTATTAAGCACTGGTACATTAACATGGACTACTGGCTCCCTGGTCATCCGCATAGTGGTTGCTTGTACATTCAACCCTTCTGGCAAGGACATTTGATTGGGCTCAAATAGACAGTCAATAGGTCCCTTGACCTCTCCCACATAAACTCTACATTCAATGAAATGGGTCTGGCCACTTCCTAATATCTGATTACGAGGGGGCGGTCTGACACTGGCCAGGAGAACACTATCGTTCTCTTTTACAACCTTAACCATTGCTGTTAGGGTACTTTTCCCTTTCCCAGGGAATGCATAGTGAAGATCATTTTCACTAAACTCTGAACCCCCTGTGCCATTCAGTATGTGGGCGATAACGTTGTAGCCCACAAGTGGGTTATCCATATCCCCTGAGTAGACCAACATGGGTACCTCTATTTCACCTATTGTGCCCACTTTAAGACTTACTGCAACCCACCCATCATATGGTACCTCTATCCCGTTTGTGGCGGTAAGGTCCAGGTGAAGACCATCCAGGAGTTCTTCCACAGGTCTGACTATGACCCCTGGCATATTCTCCTGAATCCAATCCTTTTGGATTATTGACACCTGGGAACCCGTGTCCCACAACACATCCGTTGGTAACCCATTGAGGGAGGCCCTCACAATACACCTCTTACCAACCAATCCTATGAGTTTCTTAAACTTTTTAAGGGACAGGTGGGGTCGTGCAGTGGGAGGTTGCTTGGGACTCTTTTGTCTATCACCAAATGACTTTTCTACTGTTGGGGTCCCCCCTCGTCCCTTAGAAGTGACCCTCTCTCGTTTCCCGGTGGCCTTTGTCGACACCCTCTTGCATAGTGCTCACCACTTCCACATCGGAAGCAGTGGTTACACCGATCACCCACATTTTCTGATCTACACTTAGGACAGCCCCTTTTCCCTTTATAACTAACTGGCCTGTCTCTGCTTAAGGATTCCTGAATTTGGGCTACCTGTAGTTTTAGCTCTTTCAGGCCCTCAATATCCACCCTTAAACCATTTAGGGATTCCTCAAGGGGGGTAGGCGGTGTTTCCCTTTTTGTTACCTTTTTTGGGGTTGCCTCAATAGCATGAGCTGCCTGGTAAGATCTTGTTTTCGTCTGTTTCTTCAACCGCTCCGTCTCACTACTGGCGCTCTTGTTAAGTTTCTCCAAGAGGAGCTCATCAGAGATGCATGTATTCTCTAGGGAAGGCTTCAGGTCGGCCCGAATCGACTCACTTGTCAGGCCAGTCGAGACTGCATGTAGAAACATGGCCTGCACTAACGGCTCCTCGTATCGCTGGTTGGTCTCACTCTCTTTCGAGGCGAATAAAACACGCTGCCGAATACTAAGGGCCCTTACAAGGAATTCCTGCGGCGTCTCTTTGGGTGCTTGTGTGAGGCTGCTCAACTCGTGGTACAGCTCTGTGGCTCCCTTTTCTTGGTAATGTGACCGCAGGATACGACGAAGCTTCGGTAAGGTTGTATCCGTCTTGCTTTCCAGATATCCACGGAGATTCAGGCCTGAGTTGGTAGCTCTAATAACTGCCTCAACCGCTTCTTCCTCTAGGTATCCCTTCCGGAGCCCAGCTTCTATCTGGTGGATAAGACTGGTGAAACCTAGCCCATCCTTCTGCTGACTTCCAGCAATCTGCCCGGAGATCTTAAAGTCGCGGCGGATGTACTCTCTGTGGTGTTGTGACACTTTGGTACTTGTCAGGTCGGATGGGGACTCAGGTGTACCCACCTTTTGGCTAGACTTGTCATCAACTTTCTCTGGTATCTCCCCTAGAAAGACTTCTCTCAACTCCTTCAACTTTCCAAGGCCCTGGTCATCCGACTCCTCCAGCTCCTCACTGCTCAGGTAACGGTTGATCACTCCCAGAAGACCGGTTCGAACCTTCGTCTTTGCCTTGATGCGGTCAGTCTCGGGAAGGGCGATTCCCAGACCCACACTCTCCAGCTGGTCTACGGTGCACAGATGCAGCTTAGTCTGGATCTCGCAAAGAAGCTCGTCAACCGTCGCCATCTTTCTGGGTGAGCAACCTTAGTCCTGCTCCTCAGTATGCCATGAGTTTTATATCCGGGTGGTGCCTCCAAATTGTTACCCCGGGGATTCGGGTGACCTAGGTATGAGCCAATATATAGGCCACCTGAGGGGTAGAAAGGAACAAAACTCAGAGCAAAATGAATAGTACAGCAACACAATGTCATATGGTATATCAATGTGTATTTACAACCCTTTAATCTAGAACATAATTGTCCTTTACAGCTCTCCGTTATCATATCAACCTCAGTGCAACATCATGAATTTATTGATAAACAGATAAACCTAATCAACCTACAGATAACACGCACTCACGCATAGGCCAACAAACATATCCACCAAACTAACTGACATGACCCACACAGCTACACACAGAAGTGCTAATATTTATTCTAACATCTTAATCCTCTGTGCACCCCTAGACTAGCAACATTTCCCTGCATGAATTAGGGAGCTAGCTTACGACTTATTATTAAAACAAAAGTTTCAATATAGTTGTACCCACACACTACCACTGCACAGGCAGTATACAGCTAATAAGAACAATATCTCTACCTGGTATAGGATTGCCATGGTAACCTAAATAGTTCCACCAATCCTGTGCACCCAGACCTCTGTAGGGGGTCTACCCTATGCAGCTTGCTGTGTAGCTACTTTAATCAACCCCTCTTCCAATAGAACAATCCATCTAATGCAGCACAGGTTATACCTGCTAAGTAATTTGACACCATGGAACCACCTCGTTCCTGGGCGTAGCTGCAGTGGCTTCACCATATCAAATAACAATGTACCATACAGGTAACATACAGCTTAAGGCTATACTAAGAACATATGAAACTACTAGCATTGATAAAAAGGTGCACTTCAATATCTTGACATTTCTATTGAATGTTACCATGAATACTAATAAGAATACATCAGTTAGATCCTTTAACTATTAAAGATAAGAGTAATAAGTACAATAAAGTAAAAAAAGACATTCCTGAGGGGTAGAAAGGAACAAAACTCAGAGCAAAATGAATAGTACAGCAACACAATGTCATATGGTATATCAATCAGCGTTACCAGCGACAGTTGACGAAAAAACGCTAGATTTGCGAAAATAAAACCCTAGAAAACGCTAAATGGTAGTTTCCCTAACATTCGTGTTGTTTGGAGTCAATTTAGCACAGATTCGTAGGATGAATGGTCACCGATCACAAAACAGATTTTGAATAGTTGATCTGAGTGATAGTCTGACTCAGAAAATTTGAAAAAAATATGGAAATTTTGCCTAGGAAATTCCGAAGATTGGGCAAAAATACTCAAAATAAATTTGGATGGGTCTCCAAGTAAGAATTTTGTCTAAAAAATCTGAAAAGTGGTCAATTTTTGGTAAATTTAACTAGTTTTAAGCAAAAAACGGTAGAATTACCAAAATTAGAAAAAACGTGCGCTAGAACCCCACAAATGACTAAAAACGCTAGATCTAGTGCAAAAACGCTAACTCTGGTAACACTGATATCAATGTGCCACTGACAGGTCATTTTCCCCTAACCTCTGAATGGCTGTACCACTATCTGTGAAGGTAACTTAATAAAAATTTATAGGGGCCTCTGTTTTGTTCAAATCATGTTCCTAACAATATATCGACATACTTCGCATTGATAGCGTGTAATCGTGGTACTAGGAATGACTTTATTTTGCCGGCAATGATATTTAGAATTTACTAGTTTCTCTAGTTTCTCTTGTCTGTGACTAACTGTACTGCAGCATTTTGATGTCGGGAAACAACACGAGAACTTTGAGCAGCCTATAGTACGTAACAAGGTACATTATGAAGGTAAGTCGCGATAATAGTAAACCTAAATGACGGAGAGGGTCCATTGTATACCATTTGATCTCAGTAATATCATGTTGAACTACATACGTAGAGTTTAAATCCAGGACTTGGTGATTCCGATACGGGTAACATCGTTCATGAACAGGTCCCGATGGCTGCGATAAGTTCGTCACTGGTAATATAGATGGTTCGTATACACTCATATCTTGCATTTTTCATCAGTTCACCTAGCCTAACATTGCCATACTCGACCACGGATAACTTCGTGGAAATATATAATGTATTACATAGTTGTCTACCCAAATCGTAACTGGGTCGACCAAGAAGAACTTTACATGACAAAAGCAATAACAGGGTGGGCAGAGTGAAGTTACCAAAGGAGCTGTAGAGTTCAAACGGATACTGTGGCCTTTATATTCCGATTACACACTGTTTCAGAACAAATCCCGCTCGATGTTGTCTCTGGTCAAGAGAAAGTGGGGGAGCGGGAGCGCAATAATAATTTTATATTTGATATCCAATGCATCGTGACCAATTACGTGTTTTCATTTTATCGCTGATGTTGTACTTTGTGCTGTTGATACAAGTAATCATTTCTTGCAACTATACATGTAGCCTACACTTACTAGTTAATACGATTCTTAATTACAAGACATGAAATAATACTTTGCAAATAACAGGTAGTCGGTGAACTATGGATCATAACCACGGATAGCCTACGTAGTAATGCAGCAAATATGAGAGGTTGTATTATATGTAAATTTATATATGCACATATTTCTTTAAATTCAGTCAACACATATTGGCCCGGTGAAGATAAGAAAGCCCAGAGCTTTCGGAATACCTCTTTAAACTGTAGGATTGAAATAATTCGCTTTATTCATCCCAACGAGTTTCATTCGCGTTAATCAATCAATTTGCTTGGCAGTATACAATAACGTAGTTAATAACTGAAGCAGGTAACTTTCATTCAGTCTGTAATCTATTGGACGTGTCTGTTTGTCGCCGTTGCTTGTCCTAAAACTTGACCAAACATGATAGTCGTAAATAGCTAAATCTAATGTACTAAAACTGAATTGAAGCTAGCTGTCATTGTTCGCTACACACATAACATAAAATCAGATTTCTTTAGGTGAGGTATTATGCACAATTAATTGCTCTATTGACTTCCACACTATAGATGGTCAATTACCAAGGCCGCTAGAGTATAGACTACAAAAAACTAAATATATTCTGACTAAATATATTCTAACTAAATATATTCTGCCCCCCCCCCACCCTACCCTCCCCATTTTTGGGAAGTATTCTACCGTAACAACGTATTGTTCTATAATCTTAACACTGTAGGCATATGCGTTTCTACATTAGAAATCAAAGTTCAGTGCATGATATGCATTCATGATCAACAAGGTGCTCTAGTATTTTCCCAGCATTCTCGCTACCATTAATGAGCGTATAGCGTGCATCGGTAACTAGTTGTGAATATACCGTTACGGTAGGAAATGAGACAAAACTTGTGCTAATCAATAATGATCAATTCGATCCTCCTTTAAAAAATAAGATGAACAAAAGGAATTGACAATATTTGTGAGAAAACAAGGTGGAAAAACTTTGAATATAGTTTTTCTTCAAAATTTGCAACTACAGTATTAGCTATCCCTACCTTAAAAACATTCTCAAAGTTTAGCGCTCAGTTGATGGCTGTTTCGGTATTAATTGATGCGTGTGTAGGCTCATTAATGGCTGCCTGTAGGATGCCTATAACGTTGTTAGGGCTACATTGATGATAACGTTAGTATGCTTATTGTTCCAGGAATTGGCTTAAACCTGCAACAGCCAGGTTTACTTTAAGCTCCCAATACTTATAAGATTCGGTAATGACTGACATTGTTCAAAGCTAGAAGAGAAGCAGATAATTTATTGTCATTTAATGAGATATGTTATTTATTATGTGACAATGCATACTTTGTAATTTTCAGTTTCTTATTATTTATTTATATATTTAATTTTGATTTCGTCTCATGTAGGACAAAACATTGAAAGGCATTCTTCTGGGCTCGCTGGCGTTCATTATTGTTTATTCAATGCAGTTAATGTCGCGAAGATCACCGAAGGAGAGTAGAGGCTCAAGAAACGGCTATGGAGAAAACTTTGAACTTTATAAAGAATTATCATATTATGAAGAAGATTATGGAACGTCTCCATATAGACAGCGTGACAACAGAACTGAGGTCATCAATGTTGGTGAATTCCCACCAAACATTACAACATTGCTCTCGGACAGAAATAATAATGCAGGCTCAAAGGAAATAATAGGAAACGTTAGCATGGATGTACTCGATCCACACACATATGATATTCGGAAACTCGATCCAGAGGTATATTTTATAGGAAAACCATTTCGTTATAACATAACGATTGGAATAGTAACTCATACGTCTGCGTAAAACATAAAGAGCAACAGCATATTAATTACAATTGGATCGTTTATGGCAAGGATAACCTTTCTGATTTTGATCAGGATGCGGCCTTTAGGAGGATTAACTTGGGCATATGATTAGTTGGTGGTGGTATAGAATATAACACACACTGTTGGGGGTTTCGATATCAGTCACAGCGGCTGAACAACCTACTTTAGTACATATCACATTACGCGACCTCTTCATAACCAACCGGCGGAGAGGGGAAGGGGGGGGGGGATGGGCGGCGCAAGTTGCAATTTTACCCGACTGAGTTAAGGACAAGATCCGCCATGAGACGGGCTGTAGGAGGGTCCAAAATTGTATGGAGTGCGGTGAAAGTTTAGAGATCAAATGTTGCATTTCTGAGGTCTGCTTAGAGTATTAATTAGGACTATAGTTAGGTGTAAACGCAAAGTTTTATGCTGATAAATACTTCTGAGCTATGATTAATCTCCCGACTGAATGTTTTTCCTCCGACTGTCGACGGAGCTGGGATATTAGCATTATCACTTCATCGAAGGCATCTGTCGATGTGGCGTTGAATAAAGAAAAGAAACAAAGTATTGAATAGCCGCATTGAAAGCCCAATTACTCTTGTGACTATGTAGTTTTATTTTTATCATCATTATTATGTTTTTGGTGTTCAGACAAGTGTATGAAGGACGACTTAAAGGTTTCTTCAATTCTCTCTTACTCAGAAAAAGTCAAATTAATGTTAGCTGTTTGGCTGTTATGGGGAGCGGGTGGGAGGGGGGGGGGGGAGGCAATAATGAACGGAATTTTATAGTGAATCCTAAACATTTCTTTCAAGTAGGTTAGGCGATGATAGTTGCGCTTTTCTCCCTTAAATGTTCGGATGAAGAGAATGATAGTACACTACGCGCAGAAAGGTAAATGTGTGTACTATGGTAAGCTTAGATGTACTATGGTAAGCTGATATGTACTATGGTGAGCTGATATGTACTATGATGAGCTGATATGTACTATGATGAGCTGATATGTACTATGGTAAGCTGATATGTACTATGGTGAGCTGATTTGTACTATGGTGAGCTGATATGTACTATGGTGAGCTGATATGTACTATGGTAAGCTGATATGTACTATGGTAAGCTGATATGAACTATGGTGAGCTGATATGTACTATGGTGAGCTGTTATGTGCTATATTAAGTTGATATGTACTGTGGTGAGCTGTTATGTACTATGGTGAGCTGATATGTACTATGGTAAGGTGATATGTACTATGGTGAGCTGATTTGTATTATGGTGAGCTGATATGTGATATTATGAGCTGATATGTAATAGGGTGAGCTGATATGTAATATAGAGCTGGTATGTACTATGGTAAGCTGATATGTACTATGGTGAGCTGATATGTAATATGTTGAGCTGGTATGTACTATGGTAAGCTGATATGTACTATGGTATGCTGTTATGTACTATGGTGAGCTGATATGTAATATTTTGAGCTGGTATGTACTATGGTAAGCTGATATGTACTATGGTAAGCTGATATGTATTATGCTGAGCTGATATGTAATATGGTAATCTGAACTGTAATATGGTGAGCTGATATGGACTAAGGTAAGCTGATATGTATATGGTAAGCTGATATGTTCTAAGGTAAGCTGATATGTACTATTGTGAGCTGATTTTTACTATTGTGAGCTGATATGTAACATGGTAAGCTGATATGTAATATGGTGAGCTGATATGGACTATGGTAAGCTGATTTGTACTATGGTGTGCTGATTTGTACTATTTTGAGCTGATATGTACTATGGTAAGATGATATGTACTATGGTGAGCTGATATGTACTATGGTAAACTAATATGTACTATGGTAAACTCATTTGCGCTATGATGAGCTGTAAGAGAATGATAGCACCGACCGTGGACGCCATGAATTTGTCAATCTTGATAATACCTGCAGAGTAGGAGCGATGATAGATGATGGGTGTGAAATCGCAAAATATGTTAAATGTTTGTTTTATTTCAGCTATTTCGAAAGTTTCCAAAAAGGTTTGATGAACGTTATAAGAATCCGTGTTGGTACGAAAAGTCAAGGTTACGATGTATACCTTACTTCTATCTAATTGGAATGCCAAAATGTGGTACTACAGATTTATGGTCAAAACTTGTGCAGCATCCTCAAATCCAGGGAACACCAAAGGAACCCCACTGGTGGTCTAAACGGAGATTAGGATGGACAGGCCTGCCAATACACGGCAGAGAAGGTATGTCGAAAATCGATAGCTTATTAATATTTGCTTACTCTTTTCAAACCAGAAACATGTGTCGATGTCTGAAAAGCATGAATAGGTGATAGCGTGTGAAGGTTCGGAATCGGGGACTTAAGAGGTGCTACGCTCAATGTCAGCTTGCCATTCTGCTTTTGACTGCTATCATTCTTGGAACATTTTAAGAAAATATAACAAACTTCGATAGCTTAACTTGTATAGGTTAGCATACGCTATAAAGATAAACACCACACTACATGCATGCAATGGATGTCGGCACAATACCACCCAAGAGTCGAAAGCACATCATGATTGTTTTCGAGATCCACCTTAGTAGGTTTCAGATCTACATCATTTTTCTGCAGGTCCAATGGCATTTGAAGTCAATAGAAGTATGTGTATATCAATTGTTTGGTGAAATATGAAGTTTTATTTTCAGTGGTAAAGATTCGGAAAATGACGGGTGCTGGGAATGACGCACCATTTGAATGGTACCTGAATTGGTTTAGCACGTTTGGTGTAAACAGCATACAGCAAAATAGAGACAAAGTCCTCGGTGAGTAAAACAATCACCCTATATGACATTTTATTAACTACAGTCCAGACTCGAGTTGGAGCCTTTTCATTATCATAGTGTACCAAACACTACTATGTGGGTGGTTAAGCGTGGCCTTGAGAACTTTTAAGTCCAAAGAAGTCCATATTCAATTGTATAGCTAAAGTTTCTTTCATCGACCAATCTCAATAAGAATTTAGCGAGTGAAATGGTTCAGTCGTTGTATATCTGGACAATATATAGGAGACCCCCATCCCCCTCCCCTGCCACCACCACCAAAGAAAAGAGAGATGTGTGAATATTCGTGAACTTCAGAGAGCCCGTAATTCAGTTTGAAACTTCATTCACCTTGGAAAATAAAAATGTTGCCATTTGTAACAGGTATAATGGTTAGATCTTGAGGATTTTGTGATATTAGAGGATGATTTTTCTAGTGGTTAAAATGACGCTGTTTGTATTGTCACAGGCGATGGCTCCGTTACAACTGGTTGGGACATAGGAGAGAATTGGATGACCTTATACCCGGAGGCAACTGAACCACCATTCGTAATGGCAGATCTCCTTCACGAATTTCAACCAAATGCTAAAATAGTGGTCATTTTACGAGAACCAGTCAGTAGGTAAGTGTTGTATGTTCTTCGTTCTTGTATTTGTTGTTGCGAATAAAATCAATGTATCGAGTAGTTAGTGATAAAGATGATTTCATATCAATTTATATAGTGGTCTCCGTGATCATTGCATGTTGAAATGTGATTACTAATTTTGATATTTTTTCCGTGTGCCAAGAGCTAAGATAGTGGTCATCTTGGGTGAACCCCTAATCTGCGAGGACATACGAACTGGTCCCTAATCCACCTCCGAATATGAAGCTATGCTTGACGGTTGTCTACGAGAATGAAAGAAGGTGTTCCATAGGTGTTAGGTTTCCCTTTGGTTGAGGGTGGGACCGTGAGGTGGTCTCTCTATGTCCGAGGGGTGACCATGCATACCAGATGGCAGTGTAAGTGGGAACTCAATATTTGTAGTTCGTCAACGTATAGTTGTCCGACTGTGACGGACCGCAGTGATAGCATGAGAATATCTCGACAGGGTAATACCATGGAGGTACGTCCATGCAACTAGCATGCGAGGTCCCCATTGTGCGAGGTCCCGAATGTTACTTTGAATGTTCGCCACACGGATGGCCTGTTGAAGTACGTTATGCTTCAAGTGCTACACTGTATTACATTCATGTAACAATTTTCATTCACTTCTCTGCCTACTGGTGAAATCTCATTACTTTCATAGTAGTTTGTCAAAATTTGTTATGATGGTGTTGGAGCACATGAAAATAAACATGTTATTGGCAAAATAAGAAATATTATGCCTATTATGCAAGTTCTAAAGTGGTAAATTTAATTATTTTACAGACAGTACTCAAGTTACTTATACTGCAAAGGAAAGAACGCAGACGACTTTCATCGTGTAACAATGAAACATCTGGAATGTCACGCAGACTGTGAAAGTAAACATTCCCTCCGGTATTGTGCATATGCTATAACTCAATGTGTGAGTATACACAGAAACCTTCGCGTATAGTTTAGTTACACTAGTTAGTTGACGTGATACGCCAATGTCATGCCGGTTCAAATTGTCAGCTAAACTTGGTTTATACGGTTTACTGATAAGAAATGCCAAATGCCAAGTCTATAACAACAATTCACAGCCATAGTAGCCTATATGACCAATGTATTGAGCTACTTGCTAGAAAGGGCCAAATGCCAAGTCAGTTTCGGTTTTCAAACAATGTAATATCAATGACACTAGAATAGGCCAAATGCCAAGTCAGCCTCAAGCAACGTATAGTTTACCAATGTAATATCTTCAGGGGTGGGTGTTCAGCCGTTGCTTCTTGACTCTGCCGAAGTCCGAAGCCTTGTGTAATTTTTTTCACTTAAAGCCAACGCTTACGAATCTTGGATAAAGTAAACACGAACCCATTGTAGCGTATGTATCATAAGTAAGGTCAACATGTGTTCCAAGCGTTGGAAGTAAATTTAGGGCATTTGGAAGGAAACCTCGTAACTCACAGGTCAATCAACAACTAATATTAATCTGTTCGGCTTAAGCACCGTGCATGTTTCAGTGACGTCAATAAGCTCATTCATGTTTTTACAGTTTAAGACCCGTGGACCTTATCATTCTTCTTATTAAGTGTATGTCTTCCAACTTCCAAACGATGGTCATTACTGATGCTGACGACACGAGCAATCTGATTGGCTGAAAATTCCATAATTGCAAACCTGTTTGGGGGAAAAAATCGCTGCCGGGCTATCTTTACCATATCACGGGGAATCCACATATACCAATTTAAATCGACAGATACCGATTCATATTAACATATACCGGTTTAAACTGATATATGTCGAATTAAACTGGTCACTTGCAACAGTGTTCACCTTAGTTTGATAACCTTACCGGATAATTGTGGAAATTTAATAACTGTTGGTAGTTTGTGAAAATCTGCGCTCAACAATTTCTTTCAAAAATTGGTTTTAAGTTTCTTAATGTCAAGTTATAAACACGAGGAGGGACATCACGTTGGTTTAAAAATTACTCCAGACTTTCGTGAGGTGTGAGAAAAGGTTTCCTGTTAATTACATGTAAGTTTATTATACTCTACTAATAGTTTAAATACTCTTAGCTTAAACTTGCATATGCATCTCAAAATCAAAATCATTTCTTCAAAATGTGAGATGATGCCGATGACATGGTTAATTTTAACAGTGAAACTACCAAGTTTACCCAGACAATGAAAATTAATAATGTTCGCTTCTAATATATAGATAAAGGCAAATACTCTTCAAAATATCTCCAATGCTTTGCTGGTTTTCATTTCAGTTCTAGCAATTACATAATTAAGCAAAATTCACACACCTTTTACACGGGGGGTGGGGGGGATGTGCATGAGCACAGGTCGACTTCACCTTTACTCGGAATCAATTATCTAGCATCAAAACGGTATGACACACCTCTGCGTACGATACACTCCCATCGCTACCAAGCTTTATCGCTTCAGCTTGACCGTCACACTTGGAAGGAGTTTCCGAATATTCTTTATCCTTAGTACCAACAATAGGGGCACGGTGTGTTGAACATGATTTCTTAATATCCAGGAAAGTTTATCAATTCATATCGGGGTATAATCCAACTTTCTTGCTGTAATTTCAGCGTACAATTTCATTTCCTAGCCTATTGCAAACAAAATTAATGCCTGGCAGTTATTGACAGTCATGGACAGTTATGTTAATTCAGATTCCCCGATTCGTGATGATTATTAAAAGCGGTGATTGTCACAAGAGCTAGACCAATACGATTTCGCCATGTTCCGCTTTACATGTTCTCTTGACCAATTGGTCAATCAGATTTCACAGTCAATTTCATTTTCTTAAATTGTTCACTGAACTTTGCTGATGATGGCTTTAGTCTGAGGTACTCTCAGGCTGTCCATCTGGTTTTAGATGGATTGCTTCTCGGCCTTTTTGCTAAGATCATGTGTAGTATCTGTGCCCTTTCGAGGGGAATGGTGATGCACACTCGACGATGATCACACAATCACAGTCCCGATGCAAGGGGACTGGGCTTGAGAGCGGATCAGTCGTTCGGTAGTTTGTGTAGCCGGTCAAAAACGCAGTGACGAGGCTTAAATATATTTTTAGGTTTGGGAAGATTACAAGTGACACCTCCAAATCAGGGTAGGGCCGATTTACTCTGAGATCGTGGGGACAACTTAAAAAGGCGGAATGCTCACACAAAAACAAACAAATAAAGGTAAAGTGGTGTGTTTACGATGCACATGAACGTTGTATTAATATCAATGGGGTTACGTAAGGTTATATGTGAAATTATATAAATGGGTGTAACTTACGTATCTCGGAACTCTTACTTCTCATAACGACTCCACTGAGCTTAATGGAAAAATAATACTTATCAGTCTCAACGAAAATAATAACAAAATCGCGGCGCTGGTCGACCGAATACAATTTGAGAACGAAATTGTCTCCTTGGGAAACTTCTAGGACGGTTCACTTAGTTGGGGACGTCTCTGGATTGGGTGGTTCTCTGGACAGCTCGCGATTCGGGGAAATAACCTCTTGGGGCGTCTCAGCTTGGGGCGTCTCTAGGAGAAACTGTTCATCACTCGGGTTGGATCATCGCAGGGGTTCACTTCCGGATCCAAACATTGAATTAAAATGGGAATTTATAGTTCAGTTCCATCACAACAGAAAATTATATCGTTGCCAGATATTAGTACAGGATGAAATAAAGTTCTGCCTCCATTGGTACAGCTCCGGGTGATAAACTGTTATTAAATATGAAATTTCCTTGTAAAACAGTTCCAGGTTTTTACTAAAATAGAATATCCATTTGTAGAACAAGCTCCAGGTATTCACTAAACTTCTATAAAAACTCCATGGGTAAATAGCTTCAATTAAGTGTCCATTTAACTTCTAATTAATTTAATACTGGTCCTCTACTCTATTACTGGTGAAGTCAGTCTAAGAAAATAATTATGATCTCTTGCCCAACCATTTCAAACTTAATCCTTCTCCTCTAACTAATACAAACTCAATCCTTCCCCTCTTCTCCTCTAACTACTGTAAACTTAACTCGGCATCAGTGTCTTATCTTAAAGTAGAACGATAGTGACAGAAAAAAAATCTCACATTTTCATATATAATGTAGTTTATATGTTACCAAGCAACATATTTTTTTAATTTTCCAAATAGCACACCGGAAAGTTATAAAAAAGGGAATTAAAACATCGTTTTTTCGCCTCCGTAATTTAGGAATTTGCAAACACTGCAACGACCTTGAACAGCCCTCAGGTCAGTGAATGACGTCACTGTGATGATCTTTTCTGTTGTGAACTGTTCAGTACTGAGCTGTGCGTGCATTTTGTGTCGGCATAACTGTTATTTTCCGTCGTAATGTTCAAGACATAAATAGATAATGAATATCATAGTGTTTCTTGATTTCTTCACCACGTGTTTTTTTTTTTACGAAATTTGCGGCGATTTCGCAACGATTTCCCAATATCTGAAGAGGTAACTCGCAAGCTGACCCAAAGTAACGTTAATCTCAAGATCACGTTTTTGGCGGGTTTTATACAGAGTGATGTATGAATGTGCTCACTTACCAGTCAAACTGGCACAATAACAATAGTGATGATAGTCTCAAACGTCGATTAGTATAACATCCGAAAGAAAATCCAAAGTTCTAAACAAAGTAGATTCGCTTGTATGCACTAGGCCTACTGTAAGACATAAACGTTCCTTGTTCCGTGCGTCATTAAATCCAACAGAAAGGTTTCATTGAGCTTGAAATACAACCGCATTTGAACTCAATCGAGTTGTTAGTCTAGCTCGAACAATTTTCTCACTACATGCAATGCCTATTGCGTTTATTCACATGCATGCCTCGTGGTTTGGGCTTCAGGAGGAATCGTATTCTAGCCCAACTTCACGTAGGTCCGCAAACGGTACTTTCACACTGTGCAAACATAAGTGACAGTGTGCGCTACCGTAAGTAATACTTACACGATGTTTTGTTTCGCTCGAGCATACACACATTTCCTATTCGTATTACATTTAAAGTGGTTTGGAGGGTATGAACACATCTCTGCCCCAAAAAACTCTGCCTAAGCGACGTCCATGCCCCAATTGAAATTTGCACGTGGATTCTCTCCTCACATAGTCATTAGGTTGTTCACGTCTGACATGTCTTCCAGTTCCAACACTTATACTGTTGCATTTATCGGGATATATATAAATAATGCGTCATGAGAGCATCAATCTTTCAAACTTTTATTACTTTAGTGACCTTGCCACACGCAAATTTCAATTGGGCCCGAGAATCATCTTCTGTGAAGTGGGCAGAACAAACTTTCACATTCTTGCCATGAGAAACTCCTGGTGCGATGAAGTCTTTCCTGGTTCTCCTCACAAATCGTATCCAGAGTTTCCGATATATCTCACTACTTTTTCCGCTTGGAAAATTGAAAAACTTATTGTAGAGTCCACATTCGTTCTGTTGCATCCCCCCTACAACGCAATTTCTTGGATTTTGCTAGTGGTTTACGTTGTTTGTCGAGTCCAATTTAGAGTAGGTTGCAACTAAACTTACACACTAAGTGCACACTGCTGAAGTACACTACGCCGAGCTCACGTTGTTATCATCATAATGACGTCACATGTCACTGTAGATCACGTGATCATCATATCGCTTTTCGCGAAAAGCCCAATTTTTGTTTAAAAAATCAACGAGTTTAGGAATTTTTTTTAAGCCTTTCCCAACATCGGATTGACTTGAATTTTCACATGTGTAAAATGAAAACCAACTAGAATACTCTTGAATAAAATCGTATTTTTTCGTCGATGGTGAAAAATCACTATCGTTCATCTTTAATTTCCCCCTACCATGCTACCTTATTCACTCCATCCCATAATAATAAGAATACATCCCATAATAATAAGAATTCATCCCATAATAATAAGAATACATCCCATAATAATAAGAATTCATCCCATAATAATAGTACAAGGCAACTTACACATGACCAACTTAAACCAATTAAACACAAAGCTTGGTTCATTGAATATTCATGATTTGGCCTTTGTCTCAACTTTCCCCCCTCCTACTCTAGACCAGCTTGCGCTCCACTTCCTGGTATCTGAGGTCCAGTGACCAACCAGCTGTCAATTAATACTTAATACATAATTTACCAGACACATTACTTAATTTATGGTGTCCTTTGGTACATTTAAAATAATCATCTATCACCAAAACATTCCTATCTAACCAAACAAAAGTTATAAAATTGTCTATTTAACCCACAATTCTGAAAAGGATAGACTCTTGGAGCAACTCATATATTCCTAGAAAATAGGACCACGCAAAACAATTACTTAGCTTAAGAAAAAGACAGGTCACACAGGGCCACCCTACCACTAACTGTTGCCATGTAGTAGTTAGCAATAAAAGTGAAAATTAAGGGAACTCATAAATCTACCAAGTAAAGGTTATTCATTGTCAAATGAATAAAAACAAACAAACAAAAGAAAATGATCAAATGAATAAAAACAAAGATAAGAAAATGAAAGAAAATGATTAAATGGATAGAAACAAAAGGTGGAAAATAAAAGAAACTGATAACTATGCAAAACATTAACCAGGTTATGCTCTGGTTACACTTTCCCCCTGCCTCTGGAAATGGCTCCTGACATTTCACCTTAAAACAAGTCACCACCACCTGTGACTTTTTTTCAAAACACTTAGTGGCATAAAACACTCTTTTTTTTTAGTTGGTAATAAATCAATTCATAACACTCATAGACAATCTTGAGAGCAAACTGTGCAAAATGCAATCAATATGACAAAATGTTAATAATCCTTGCACTTAATAGGACTGTATCCCACCATAACATTCACTGTTTCAACCAAGGAGAACAGGTTTCCTTCGTTAAATTTCACAGAAAAATATAAACAATTAGTTTCCTTACTTCACATCATGTACAATAGATATAAGTGGATAACTCAACCACAAATAGTTTGTCAGAAAAAAAATAGTAATTGTTACTATTGGTTTCAACACACAAAACAAAATATGACCTTGTAATCATATGAAAATAAATGTAATGAGTTGTAAGTTATTGACTCAACACGTCTTTGCAGATCTGTTTCCAGTGTAGCATACTGTAACAGACAAATACTAACAGATCATATCGTTTCATCTGCAACAATTAAACATTGGCTACCAAAGAGCAACTAGCCTTAGAAAACTCTTTTGGCAGATCCCTACATGACAATAAAAAATTAGTTTTCTCTTTCCAGGAGGGGCTAGTAACCTTACATTGGTTTGCTATGTGAGCATGTGACACACCTTTGCGTCGTGCTGCCAATCTTGCCGATCGTATAGTTGGTTGTACTGCATGCCGTACTCGTGATCCCAGCACAGGGCCTGTTGGGGTGGACTTAGTCTTAGTCTTTGGGGATCGGGGTGCCGGTATAGGCGGTGTCTCTGTCGGTGGGGTAACAGCTTCTGGCTCCACTGGGATTCTTCTCTCTTCCAAACTAACGTTGTGCTCCGCCTCTTCCAATGTAGCATGCGGAGTAGTCACTTCTTGTTCCTTTAATATTGTGGGAACCTCCTCAGGGGTTAAACAAGCTCTTGACCTTCTAGCTGGTACAGGCCTTGTTACCACTGCATACCAGGATGACTGATCATGTGTATCACTATCCTCTGTAACGTCAACTAAGGGTTTATCGTGGTAACATTGTCTTGGTCTCGGGACTGGTTTCTTTGGGGTCTCTGGGGGATCACATGTACTCATCGATTCTGGAATAGGTAGCAATAGGTTTCTCTGGAGTGTACGCCTATTTCCTCTCCCAAGCTCTTGCTCTACCACATACACAGGTATATCAGGGTTAACTCTCCTTAAAACTTTGTAAACCTCTTGACCCCAACGATCAGCTAGCTTGTGTTTACCTCTGAGGTGCACATTCCTCACTAATACTCTGTCTTCTGGTTCAAGCTCATTTCCTTTAGCCTTGGAGTCATATACGTGTTTGTTGTGTTGTGCTCTCTCTTTGGAGTGTTTTGCAGCTAGTTGGTGAGCAAATTCTAGTTTTTGGTTCCTTGCTTTAGCAAAAGGAACCTATGCAGTCAGGTTGGCGTGTGTGTATGGATGTCTGTGTGTGTGTCTGTGACACTTGCTTGGGTACGTTCTATCTCAATAAGGGAATGTTGGATTGAGGCCAAACTTGGACTATAGATCCGCCATATGGAGAAGGTGTGCCCTATTGTTTTTGGTGCCCACAAAGGTCACCAAAGGTCAGTTATGGTCCAAAAACCGAACAAATTAAAACTGCAATAACTCCCAGTGCCAATGTGCGACAAGGTTGATATTTTGGGACAAGTTGTGAACTGGTTAGGGGAATATTTTCAAACTTAACGGTCATGTGATCCGAGGTCACCAAAAGGTCAATTAATGATAAAAAACTAGTATTTTTGCGATAACTTGAGAACGAATTGTCCGTTAGGGTTGGGAGTTGCCTCAATGTAATCCTTATGTCGACCCGCATCTGGTTGACCCTTGACCTCAATTTGACCTCTGGTGACCTTTACATGTTTTTGTGGATTTTTGCAGTTTTGATGCTATTTTCAGATGTCAAAGGTACCTTCTGATCATAAATGTCATCAGGTTGACCCCGTGTGACCTTTATGTGCGAAGTTATATGGGGTCAAAGTTTTTCGGTCGGAATTAGGATGGTTGTACAGGCTTGTCGTTTTTTTTTTTGGAATCAGGAGATTAAACTACATCTGAAACCAAGGTCAAAAGGTCAAAGGTCACATAAGAAAAAATGTGCTTATTTTGGGAGGAAACGAGCAAAAAAGAAAATGTTTGGTTTTGATACTAGATTTGGATATCAAAGGTACCTTCCGATCAAAAATGTCAATTGGTTGACACCCGTGTGACCTTCGTGTGCGAAGTTATACGAGGTCAAAGTTAATTTTCAGACATTTAATGCAACAACTCCCAGTGCCAAGGTGTGACATGGTTGATATTTTTGGACAAGTTGCAAATGGTATAGGGGAATATTTTCAAACTTAACGGTCACATGATCCGAGGTCACCAAAGGTCAATTAATGATAAAAAACTAGTATTTTGGGGATAGCAAATGGGCAAAGAAAAAAATGTTTGAATTTGTATAGTTTGATGCTCTAATTTAGGTCTCATCAATCAAAAATGTCAATAAGTTGACCCAAGGTGACCTTTGTATGTTAAGTAATATGAGGTCAAAGTTAATTTTCAGACATTTAGTGTAATAACTCCCAGTACCAAGGTGTTACACAGTTGATATTTTGAGACAAGTTGCAAATGGTATAGAGGAATATTTTCAAACTTAACGGTCATGTGATCCGAGGTCACCAAAGGTCAATTAATGATAAAAAACTAGTATTTTTGCGATAACTTGAAAACAAATTGTCCGTTAGGGTTGGGAGTTGCTTCAATGTAATCCAATTGTCGACCCGCATCTGGGTGACCCTTGACCTCAATTTGACCTCTGGTGACCTTTTCGTGTTTTGTGGAATTTTACAGTTTCGATGCTATTTTCAGATGTTAAAGGTACCTTCTGATCATAAATGTCAATTGGTTGACCCCCGTGTGACCTTCGTGTGCGAAGTTATATGAGGTCAAAGTTAATTTTCAGACATTTAATGCAATAACTCCCAGTTCCAAGGTGTGACAAGCTTGATATTTTTGGAGTAGTTGCAAATGGTATAGAGGAATATTTTCCAACGTAACGGTCATGTGATAAAAGGTCACCAAAGGTCAATTAATGATAAAAAAACTAGTATTTTTGCGATAACTTGAACAAATTGTCCGTTAGGGTTGGGAGTTGCTTCAATGTAATCCATTTGTCGACCCGCATCTGGATGACCCCTGACCTCAATTTGACCTCTGGTGACCTTTTCGTGTTTTGTGGAATTTTACAGTTTCGATGCTATTTTCAGATGTCAAAGGTACCTTCTGATCATAAATGTCAATGGGTTGACCCCCGTGTGACCTTTGTGTGCGAAGTTATATGAGGTCAAAGTTAATTTTCAGACATTTAATGCAATAACTCCCAGTGCCAAGGTGTGACAAGGTTGATTTTTTTGGACAAGTTGCAAATGCAATAGGGGAATATTTTCAAACTTAATGATCATGTGATCCAACGTCACCAAAGGTCAGCTAATGTTAAAAAAGTAGTATTTTGGGGGGAAAAATAGGCAAAGAAAAAATTTTTGAATTTTTACAGTCATGCTCTATTTAGGTCTCACCGATCAAAAATGTCAATTGGTTGACCTCCGGGTGACCTTTGTGTGTGAAGTTATGTATACAAGTTCAAAGTTAATTTTCTGACATTTAATGCAATTAAATCTCAATGCCAAGGTGTGACATGGTTGATATTTTGGGACAAGTTGTGAATGGGGTGGTGGAACATTTTGAAACTAAAAGGTCATGTCATCTGAGGTCACCAATGTTATCATATCTGTTGACACGCTTGTAGGTCTCTTATATTTCTTACATTTTCGACGCCATATTTTGATCTCAAAAGTGCCTTTTGATCAAAAATCTGATCACATTTTGTGATCACAAAAGTGTTGGCTATAGTGTTGGTTACTTTATGGGAACATGTAGGACCACAATCACTTGGACTATTTGAGCCCAATCTTGCTTGATAATATTATGCGTATTGTCATATACCCCAAGCAAGGAACCACAGTGCCCTTGGGCTCTTGTTCTTAAAAAGTATCTGGTTTTAGATGCAGCCTATACATTATATAATATGTTTGTCGAATATAATATCCTCTTATACCGGTGCATGTGTGTTGTGTGCTATGTAATGCAGTATATGGTTGTATTTTGTATTGCACAGTTGTTCATCAAAATGGCCTCTATCACGTAGAAACTAAGTTTATTAATTGAAACTGGGTTTTGGTTATCTTTTTAGGGAGACATGATTAACCTTCTAATTCAATGTTGAATACATGTCGCTGGTAATGTAAAGGTGTATACAATGCGGTGACCAACAAAACATTTTCTTATTTTACAGAAGCTCTTCAGGGGCATGTATTACTATTTTCTACGTGATTGGATAGAAGCCTATGGTCGGGAAAAAATCCACGTAATGATGCTTAGCGAATGGATGAGTGACTCCGTGAACCAGTACAAAATGTTATCGGAATTTTTAAATTTAAGTAAGTAACAGTTTACACACCTTCTGACAAATTAAACGTATATGCTATAACAATAATAAATGTCATTCATTTAACACCGTAACAGATTCATAGCACTTTGTCATCGTATTCTCTATAGATACGCCATCAGATGAAATAATACAGCGGATTGTTAGCAGAGGGGTTCAAAATGCACAGACGAAAAAGAAAAAAAGAGCAGGTATAATACGACCAGATACTAAGAAAATGCTTCAAGATTTCTACCGACCATTGAACCACAAACTAGCTGAATTACTGAACGACACAAGGTTCTTGTGGGACTATTAAATTTCAACTACCAATAATGGAAGCTTCTTAGAACGAGCACAATTATTAAGGCAAAGAAGATTAATATTCTTTAGACATCTGTATCACTGAACTAAATACATGTTTTCAGTGATGACTTTATGACAGAATTCATCATCTTGATATGTCATAGTCAACAACAACAACGAATGAGTGCTTGTGCTTTGGTTATATTATGGTTGTAAGATATTAACATATGCTGAATCTCTGGAATGCTCCTTTAAGACTAAATTATTGATGACGTCAGCTCCTCAGTCTAGGACTAAATGCTGATCCCATTAAGTTTGATAAGTTTGATAATATTATAGACACTATTGTGTGTATCAAGCATTGCATCGGATATACAACGGGGTATATATCACGGGGTATATAAACGGGGTATGATAGCGGGGTATGCTCAAACTGGGAATATATATATATATATATATACACACAATGTGAATGTAATATGAATTACGACCTTCTTTACCGGTTTCGAACCTCTGGACATACAATCAACGTCCATAGCCTAGTGGTTAAGGTGTTCGCATGTTAACGGGAGGTCCGGGCTCGAATCCCAGTGGAGGCTGGAAGTTTTTGCACTGTTCTGGATTTTACAACTCACTATAATTTCAATTACATATATATATATATATATATATATATTTATATCATATATATATATATATATATATATATATCATATATATATATATATTATATATGTATACACATATATATATATATTATATATGTATACATTTTGTTACGTTGGAATGCGAGAGGTCTCGATAATTAATTTTTTAAAGATTTTAAATCAAACGTAAACTATATTGAACAATGGATTTCGAACCAACAACAACAAGTGGTAATTAAAAATATATAGAAAATTACTCACAAACTTAACAAGATAGGATACACTTTAAAACACGCTGGTCTCTTCCAACGGCGATATCCCTCAGCGGCCACGACCTTGATGACGACGATTCTCGGTCCGTTGTACCGCGAAATTCACTGGTCCTCGACGAAGTTTCTCGCGATCCCAGAAACAGCAGTCACCTTCTTTCCGGCGATGCTCCAAAACAGAAGACGGACTTCCAGCCACAATAGAGTGAAGCACAAGTCGAACTTCTCGCCGACTAAATATTACCAGAGTCAGTCCAAAATCAGCTTTATAGCCACCAACTCCTGGCGTAACGAACTTCCTCAACGGAGACAGAAATTCTTCACCTTCTCCGCAATAACGACTGAAAACTGTAGTATCACAGTAAAGTCCTCTTCAAACTTCTGAATGGAAGTGTAGAATCAATCTTGGTATCGATATCTCAATCCTTCAGAAAATACTGGTAGTTGAGCACTGACGATATATAGAAGAATGATATAATATGTGTCGTCGCTTGTATTCGTACAGAAACTGAGAAACTCTCCGATCTGGGCGGGCTTTTATACTATTCGCCATGTCAAGAATCATCTAGATCTTTCTCGATACACCTGACCCAGTTTCTCTATTCTTGGAAGTCCTTTGCATCGCTCGCAAACATTCCAGAAAATCCACGAAGATGTGTACAGCCTACACGCGATCTCCCGTAAACCGACGTCAACCCGAGACCAGCGCGTCATCATAAGGAATATACCAGAACAATCGTGTATTATAACATTGTGACACGGTAACCCGACCTAATTTCTCAAATACTGATTTATCACGTAGGCAATTTCAATTACTCTCCACATTATAACATTAGGTTTCTCACTAGCAGTGACCAGCGTTAGGCTACAATGGGCCCTCGTAACAACATAAACATATAAAAAAGAAGATAAGTCTACCATTTCCTGGCAATTTCTGCTTAAGTTTACTCCAGACAAATATACAAACTTGCAAGGAACCTGCCTGGACGCCGGGCCACGTATGTTATGATGATATTAATCTATAGGGTATTGTGTGGAGTACATATATAAGTGAATAAACAACATTATACATAACTAATCCATGTTGAAAACCGAAAGAATGTTAGCTTCAACGATTCACATGGTTCGAATGCGTAAGTTTCGCATAATTAGTGGTTATGTAGTGTACATATAAATCTGACATATTCTAGTGTGTGAATGAAAGGTTCTTGCACTAACTCACATTCTCACAAACATTCGAACCATTAAAGCCGCAATTGTAGCATTTGGGTATAGTCATTTCTCGTCATACCGAACAAGCAATGTTATATTTCACGTAAAATAATTCAAGGACGCCCTCAACTTATAGAAGGACAATCTAAACAAATTGTCGATTCATACAATTCCTGCGATACCAATGTAGAAGAAATATTGTGTTTCATACGTAATGCTAATGTTTTAAGCTTTTTGTGCAAATCTTCGAAGATTTATTCTAATAACAACATTCCTAGTGAGATGTTGGTGGAATAAAGTAACAAATTATTATTAAGAATTTATCTGTAAGATTTTAACGGTCGAATGTGGTACCAGACGGTTGTGAAAACTTCAACTAAAAATATAGCATTCGGCTCTTCTAAATGTCAGATAATCAAGCTCATGAAATATTGCCCCATCCTTTTTCAAATTTCCGTCACGTTCCTTCACGTTGTTGTTTTATATACACCATGAATAAACAGAAATTTACGCACACACAACTCTACATCAAAGAAGATGAGGTAATTTATTTATATTGAACGAGTCTGTAAATTTTATCATTGCATATACATCTAATTTCACGTGGAAAGTCGAACCACAAGTATTGTTAATCCGAAGCATTTGAGAGACGTCTCCAAAACCTGGTTAAAACTGCACTTTCATTATTATTTTATTTTTTCATTTCATTCTTTTTTACTGGGTATTTACATAATAACAGTGGCATGGGATCCATCGTAAGGTTGGTAGTATTATGAAATAGTAATACTGTCCTCTTTGATGTTCCTGGAACACTCCATCGAGAGACCGTACAGGCCCTTTAAATATTTATCTGGGTCGAGGATTCAGTTTTCCCACGAGAAGTTTTAACTATCTTATTGAATCATGGTACAGGGCCTTTTCCCCAAAAATAGATCCGATGTATCTGTGGAACATTCGAGAAGGCTCTCCTCACGTGGTATGGGGTAATTTCCACAAAAAGGGTGGACTTCCAAACTCCCAACCAATCAGGGAAGATCAGTGCTTTATGCACTGATTTTTATATCGTTAGTTAATGCAGGATGGGCAGGTTATCAGCTGCCTTCTGACTATGCGCAGTGGGATTTTCGCTGGAGTGTTTTCTAAAAGCGGCATGGTCCCGCAAGTTCGTGACTTCGAGTTGCGTAATTGACGGAGTCAGATCTTTGTATTTTGCCGGCAAACTAATCATTTCTTTAATTAGAGAGAAGAGAATTGACAGAGAAGAAATTATAACGAATCACTAATCAAATCCTATCTTGTCAACTTGTTTTTGTGAGAACTGTCAGTGTTTTCCTCTATCGCCCGTTCGAGACGTCTCCTGAAGAAGCGTCAAATACGGCACAAGATACTCCAGTACCTCCCTATCTCGCGAGTCCCTTTATAACATTACATGCCGAAGTCGTGGGCTCGTTATAATATTACAGTAGCATAGTAAGCTCAACCCATGATTCTTCTTGAAATAGTTATACAGTCTTCTTCAAACGGCGCTCTGGATATGATTTGACCCTATATCCGAGAACGAATGCGGGCGCTGTTTACAGGTGCTTTTCAACTGACCGTTTTTCTTCTTTCTTTTTTTTACCCTTCAAACTTTAATGACTTAAAAAATAAACAGTAAAGAAAATTGCCTCATTTATTAAACTGGATCGGTTTAATCAAATACATTGATAACAAAGATCAGTCTTTAAATAACATTTCTTTAAACTACAGATGTACCAGTAATCGACTTCTACAAGCTTCCTAGGAGACAATAGTAAATAATTAAAAAAAAAAAACACTCCTTCTAGAAGCAACAATACCCCTCCCCAAGCTGGCATTTAAAAATCCAGTGAACCCACTTGCTAACAAAGAATAAGTTTTGAGTAAAATCAATTGCTGATTTCTACATATTTATTTGACATTATTACAGTACAGTCGTGGTGAGATTGAATATCTGGGATGATGGCCTTAAGAAAAAATGCATGATGGGCGATGTATGGATAAAATGATTGTTGCTGTATATAATAATAGGATCATTTAAGCAAGCAAACCCTCTTATTGTAGCATCATATTATTAAACCTATGGCTGATGCTATAATATTACTAGTGACTTAGTTCAAGCAAAGTTTCTGTACAACTAGCCTATTGTGATAATTTAGGAAAAAATGCAACATCAAGCATCCACCTATGTTATATATTAAATGATAGAAGTTTTCGCCTTTGAGCCACACTTCGCAAATCACGATAGGGGTATATCGTTGTACAGTATGGTATGATTCATGGATAGGTATGGGTTCCACTATTTCTGCTAACGCAAGTTAGCTCTATACATTTTCCCCGCTGACGCACGAAAGTTCTGTACAATATGATGTAACATTTACTTTTGGCATGTTCGATGTTGATAAACGATGGGGGAGAGTGGTTTTTAGATAATCCTTTTATTAACTGTAATGCGTTTAAATCATTACATAAATTAATGTCAATCCCTTAAAAATCATTATTAATAATTAAAAAAGGGGAGCTTAGAATCATATCAATCTCTTCAATGGCTTTGTCATATTTCAATTAATAAAAATGTATATTCTCAACACCAAAAGATAATGGTACAGTCCAAGTTGAAACGGACGAGATTCAAGCCAAAATAAAGATGGGGAGGAAGTTTGCCGTGAAGAATATCTGTTTTGAATTGTAAACCGGATTACAAGTTTTCGTGAAAAATGCTTTATAGACGACTATTTTTTCGTTTTAAGGGTGCAATTTCGTACTAAATCGTTCGAGCATTTCAAATTTTGGCATCCTAAATACCAAAATCGAGTTTCGTCTGTCGGATAGAAAAGGAATGGAGCATAGGCAATAGCTACGGAAGATCAAATTTCCCGCGAATACCGCAAGAATGCCCGAGGCAGCAAAAATCCTTATGTCCGTACCACTATTTTCAAATGCTACGCAACTAAGTGCCATGTACAGGCAAGACTATCAACTGCATGTAGTCGGGATAGGATATACTTATTGAATTTTAATATTAATCTACCTATGATATTGTGGGCTTGGAAAGTGACGAGTTTAGTGCGTAAGTGAAGCAAGTATATAAAGTATATACAGTTATATAATAGTTTTTTATAATAGTAAATTATAAATTAGTAAATTGTAAATTATATTTATATAATAGTAAATAATGTAAAGTTATATAAAGTATATGAAGTTGTTAACTTTTAACGAGAACTTGAGCCATATTTTGTCCATTATATTCTCGCCGGTTCTCTCACGCAAAGAGTACATGTTCAAGGTACCCGTGGAAATCGCTTTGAGGCATGCAAATGACAAGTACAAAAATCACGCAATTCAGTGCTCAAACATGATGGAACGTGTTAAAAGATCCATTTAGATTAAAAGTTTGGTTTCACATAAGGAGCGCCGGGGAAGGGGTGACGTACAGGTATTTTGTAACTACCTGGTCCTATTCCCCTTTACAACCTCGATAAAAACAAACATTCTTGTCATAATTAACATTACCAATACAGGGTAAGTACACATAACAATAACACCAATGAGATGGCATGTAGTATAAGCCTTATACTACATACCATACCCTACATCTGGTCTTTGTTTGAGTAGAAATGAGACAATGGAAAAAATTAAAAGGGCCTGTGACTGGAAATGTCATGTGAAAGGTCAAAAATTATTTATATACACAATTAATAAGTCCCACATGAAAACATGGGGGTGGGGGGTGGGGGAGAGTGGAACATTGTCAGGCTCTGACTAGTAGTATGTGATGAACCTTAACAGTGTCATTAGTTCCCTCTTACATGCAGTCAGGGTGGGGTGGAGAGGGACACTGTTTGGTACAGGCAAAATAATGAAAAGCACAAAGAAAAGGATAACAAACAAGATTTTATCATTGCTATGTTCTTTTTATTGTGTCCTGTCACAGTGAACAGCAGAAAAAGGCAAGGTATAAAGGTTTTCAGCATAAACATCAAGCTTCCTTTGGGTAGGATTTGTTCATGGGAGGGGCACAACTTTAATTATGGGGGTGGGGTGGGGGTCTGATTGACTCTAGCGTTGCTTTGAAAGATCACAGATGGCATCATTGACATCTTTTGTAGCGCTTTTTAAAACTTTCCATTTGAGAGGTCACTGGAACTCAAATTGTTGCTCTGTGTGAGAGCCTCTAGATGTAAACACATTCACTGCACTTATGTACAGTAAATACCAAAAGTTCTGAATTGTTTTGAAATCTATTTTACACGATTTTGGGAAATCTATGTTTAACAGTGACAACTACTAAAAACTGCATATTATAGGCTCACAGAGTAAACAATATTCACTAGCAGCATTTCTTGTTCAGAAATATACTTTCACCTTTTGTTATGATTTCATGTAGTGATTCTGACAAGAATATTCAAATGAAAAAAAAATCCAGTCCAGTTAATAATATCATGTTGTTCACAATGATTTGAAATCACATTCTACTGACATCAGATGACCATTGCCTTGTTAACACAATTGCAGAGAATGAGTAATTTCTGTGAGGAAAAACCTGTACAGCTTATTAAGAAAAAAGAGAAAGACAAGTCACACACTTACCTGAAGAGAAAATTTCCACAGCAAGGAACCAAGTTCATTACAATCTTCTCCATGTTGGAGAAAGACTGTTGATTAAGTGCATGAAAATGTGTACCTTCTTTTGCTTTAAATCGATCCCAAAATGTTGCTGCCGCTTGCATTAGACCAATTAGCAAAGAGTATTGAGACGTGACAATTAATACTCACATCGGCAGCTGATGACCAAAATTATTGTCTTCTTGTGCTCAGCATATAGATATGGTTTGCAAGGGTTTCACATTCTGACTACACATGACCTTTGACCACCAAAAACAATAAGTCTCTTGATTCTTGAACTCAACATGTCACAACAACGTTTTAATATGAAATTGGTCCAAGCTTCCTTTCTTGAGATATCAAGTTTAAAAGCAACGCATCACAAACACATCACTCATCCACCTGCATGACTACAAATTATCATTGGAACCAAAAACTGATATTTCTATCAATACAGAAAATATCTTGGGAACATTTCAACAACTGAGGCAGCTTTTAATTTACTTTTTAGGGGGAGAAAAGGATAGATCATTTGGAAGGAAACTGCACAACAAGAAAATGTAATATATTGACATACCTTCAATGTGAAAAAGGGCAACATACTGTGGTGCAAAATCTACACAATGATACAATATTTCAGCCATTGACTGCAAAATGAAAAGCATGTGGCTAAGCTTGAAGCCTAACTAGACCGTATGTGCTACTTTCACACTCTCACGAATAAGTCACCTGATATTGCACACCACATTAAAATCCTATGCTATTCTTTGTGTAGGCCTGCTGACATTTGTACCATTTGATGAACCTACTGTACAATAGCCTGTTCTGGGTTGGGTTGGGGGGGGGGTGGGGTGGGATGGGTGGTTTATTGCTTACTCTACACACTAGTGATATCTTGAAATAAACTAACACTCTCATAACTAAGAGAAACCTATATTGTATCATATACATATCATATAAAGTATAGTCTACTGATCTATTAGATATATGCCCCCAGTGTAGACCTTAAGTATTACAAAGTACTATTCAGCCACTAACAGAAACAGTAAAGAGTATGTGGCAAAGCTTCACACCACGCAATATGGTGTGTGTTGCCTGCACACACTCACTTATTCCAGTTGCATGACAATACCTTAGGCCAATTGCCTATCACATACAGTATAGTCTACTGATCTATTAGATATATGCCCCCAGTGTAGACCTTAGGTATTACAAAGTATTATTAAGCCACTAACAGAAACAGTAAAGAGTATGTGGCAAAGCTTCACACCAAGCAATATGGTGTGTGCTGCCTGCACACACTCACTTATTCCAGTTGCATGACAATACCTTAGGCCAATTGCCTATCATATACAGTATAGTCTACTGATCTATTAGATATATGCCCCCAGTGTAGACCTTAGGTATTACAAAGTATTATTAAGCCACTAACAGAAACAGTGTGTGGCAAAGCTTCACACCAAGCAATATGGTGTGTGCTGCCTTCACACTCTCACTTATTCCAGTTGCATGACAATACCTTAGGCCAACCGCCTATCATATACAGTATAGTCTACTGATCTATTAGATATATGCCCCCAGTGTAGACCTTAGGTATTACAAAGTATTATTAAGCCACTAACAGAAACAGTAAACAGTATGCAAAGCCTCACACCAAGCAATATGGTGTGTGCTGCCTTCACACTCTCACTTATTCCAGTTGCAAGACAATACCTTAGGCCAACCGCCTATCACATACAGTATAGTCTACTGATCTATTAGATATATGCCCCCAGTGTAGACCTTAGGTATCACAAAGAATTATTAAGCGACTAACAGAAACAGTAAAGAGTATGTGGCAAAGCTTCACACCAAGCAATATGGTGTGTGCTGCCTTCACACTCTCACTTATTCCAGTTGCAAGACAATACCTTAAGCCAACCGCCTATCATATACAGTATAGTCTACTGATCTATTAGATATATGCCCCCAGTGTAGACCTTAGGTATTACAAAGAATTATTAAGCGACTAACAGAAACAGTAAAGAGTATGTGGCAAAGCTTCACACCAAGCAATATGGTGTGTGCTGCCTTCACACTCTCGCTTATTCTAGTTGCATGACAATATCTTAGGCCAATTGCCTATCATATACAGTATAGTCTACTGATCTATTAGATATATGCCCCCAGTGTAGACCTTAGGTATTACAAAGTATTATTAAGCCACTAACAGAAACAGTAAAGAGTATGTGGCAAAGCTTCACACCAAGCAATATGGTGTGTGCTGCCTTCACACTCTCGCTTATTCCAGTTGCATGACAATACCTTAGGTCAATTGCCTATCATATACAGTATAGTCTACTGATCTATTAGATATATGCCCCCAGTGTAGACCTTAGGTATTACAAAGTATTTTTAAGCCACTAACAGAAACAGTAAAGAGTATGTGGCAAAGCTTCACACCACGCAATATGGTGTGTGCTGCCTGCACACACTCACTTATTCCAGTTGCATGACAATACCTTAGGCCAATTGCCTATCACATACAGTATAGTCTACTGATCTATTAGATATATGCCCCCAGTGTAGACCTTAAGTATTACAAAGTATTATTAAGCCACTAACAGAAACAGTAAAGAGTATGTGGCAAAGCTTCACACCAAGCAATATGGTGTGTGCTGCCTGCACACACTCACTTATTCCAGTTGCATGACAATACCTTAGGCCAATTGCCTATCATATACAGTATAGTCTACTGATCTATTAGATATATGCCCCCAGTGTAGACCTTAGGTATTACAAAGTATTATTAAGCCACTAACAGAAACAGTGTGTGGCAAAGCTTCACACCAAGCAATATGGTGTGTGCTGCCTTCACACTCTCACTTATTCCAGTTGCATGACAATACCTTAGGCCAACCGCCTATCATATACAGTATAGTCTACTGATCTATTAGATATATGCCCCCAGTGTAGACCTTAGGTATTACAAAGTATTATTAAGCCACTAACAGAAACAGTAAACAGTATGCAAAGCCTCACACCAAGCAATATGGTGTGTGCTGCCTTCACACTCTCACTTATTCCAGTTGCAAGACAATACCTTAGGCCAACCGCCTATCACATACAGTATAGTCTACTGATCTATTAGATATATGCCCCCAGTGTAGACCTTAGGTATCACAAAGAATTATTAAGCGACTAACAGAAACAGTAAAGAGTATGTGGCAAAGCTTCACACCAAGCAATATGGTGTGTGCTGCCTTCACACTCTCACTTATTCCAGTTGCATGACAATACCTTAGGCCAACCGCCTATCATATACAGTATAGTCTACTGATCTATTAGATATATGCCCCCAGTGTAGACCTTAGGTATTACAAAGTATTATTAAGCCACTAACAGAAACAGTAAACAGTATGCAAAGCCTCACACCAAGCAATATGGTGTGTGCTGCCTTCACACTCTCACTTATTCCAGTTGCAAGACAATACCTTAGGCCAACCGCCTATCACATACAGTATAGTCTACTGATCTATTAGATATATGCCCCCAGTGTAGACCTTAGGTATTACAAAGTATTATTAAGCGACTAACAGAAACAGTAAAGAGTATGTGGCAAAGCTTCACACCAAGCAATATGGTGTGTGCTGCCTTCACACTCTCGCTTATTCCAGTTGCATGACAATATCTTAGGCCAATTGCCTATCATATACAGTATAGTCTACTGATCTATTAGATATATGCCCCCAGTGTAGACCTTAGGTATTACAAAGTATTATTAAGCCACTAACAGAAACAGTAAAGAGTATGTGGCAAAGCTTCACACCAAGCAATATGGTGTGTGCTGCCTTCACACTCTCGCTTATTCCAGTTGCATGACAATACCTTAGGTCAATTGCCTATCATATACAGTATAGTCTACTGATCTATTAGATATATGCCCCCAGTGTAGACCTTAGGTATTACAAAGTATTTTTAAGCCACTAACAGAAACAGTAAAGAGTATGTGGCAAAGCTTCACACCACGCAATATGGTGTGTGCTGCCTTCACACTCTCACTTATTCCAGTTGCAAGACAATACCTTAGGCCAACCGCCTATCATATACAGTATAGTCTACTGATCTATTAGATATATGCCCCCCAGTGTAGACCTTAGGTATTACAAAGTATTATTAAGCCACTAACAGAAACAGTAAAGAGTATGTGGCAAAGCTTCACACCAAGCAATATGGTGTGTGCTGCCTTCACACTCTCACTTATTCCAGTTGCAAGACAATACCTTAGGCCAACCGCCTATCATATACAGTATAGTCTACTGATCTATTAGATATATGCCCCCAGTGTAGACCTTAGGTATTACAAAGTATTATTAAGCCACTAACAGAAACAGTAAAGAGTATGTGGCAAAGCTGCACACCAAGCAATATGGTGTGTGCTGCCTTCACACTCTCACTTATTCCAGTTGTATGACAATACCTTAGGCCAACCGCCTATCATATACAGTATAGTCTACTGATCTATTAGATATATGCCCCCAGTGTAGACCTTAGGTATTACAAAGTATTACTAAGCCACTAACAGAAACAGTAAAGAGTATGTGGCAAAGCTTCACACCAAGCAATATGGTGTGTGCTGCCATCACACTCTCACTTATTCCAGTTGCATGACAATACCTTAGGCCAACCGCCTATCACATACAGTATAGTCTACTGATCTATTAGATATATGCCCCCAGTGTAGACCTTAGGTATTACAAAGTATTATTAAGCCACTAACAGAAACAGTAAAGAGTATGTGGCAAAACTTCACACCAAGCGATATGGTGTGTGCTGCCTTCACACTCTCGCTTTTTCCAGTTGCATGACAATACCTTAGGCCAATTGCCTATCATATACAGTATAGTCTACTGATCTATTAGATATATGCCCCCAGTGTAGACCTTAGGTATTACAAAGTATTATTAAGCCACTAACAGAAACAGTAAAGAGTATGTGGCAAAGCTTCACACAAAGCGATATGGTGTGTGCTGCCTTCACACTCTCACTTTTTCCAGTTGCATGACAATACCTTAGGCCAACCGCCTATCATATACAGTATAGTCTACTGATCTATTAGATATATGCCCCCAGTGTAGACCTTAGGTATTATAAAGTATTATTAAGCCACTAACAGAAACAGTAAAGAGTATGTGGCAAAGCTTCACACCAAGCAATATGGTGTGTGCTGCCTTCACAAGTTCACACTCTCGCTTATTCCAGTTGCATGACAATACCTTAGGCCAATTGCCTATCATATACAGTATAGTCTACTGATCTATTAGATATATGCCCCCAGTGTAGACCTTAGGTATTACAAAGTATTATTAAGCCACTAACAGAAACAGTAAAGAGTATGTGGCAAAGCTTCACACCAAGCAATATGGTGTGTGCTGCCTTCACACTCTCACTTATTCCAGTTGCCTGACAATACCTTAGGCAAACCATATTAACTTAACTACTAAACATACATAGACCTATCTTGGGATCATGGGCGTCAATCCAGGGGACACGTCCCCCCCACATTTCGATGGATGGGGGAAACAATATCAAATGTCCCCCCCCCCCCCACAAATTTGGAAAAAGAGTAGTGTCGTGGCTCTATTTGGTTACGGCTTACACATCTTAGGATTCATATCCTCGAATATCACTCAGTGTTGCTGAATGGAGAATTCCACCCAGATCTCGTGAGTTGGTACCCTGAGCTCTCCAAATCTCTTAAGCTTAGTCTGCCTTTATTCCGAGGCCAGTTCTATTTGTCGTCGGTTGAAGGGTAAAGACAAACATTCAAGTTGATGAATCCAGTAGTACGGGCTATGTTTGGTGAAGTCGAAGCTCTCTTGCGGTTGCTCCTCGTCTTCTCCGCCAGTTCGACGGAAGCCGAGAGATCTTTTAGTGATTGAGGCGTTCGAAGACAAGGCTACGGAGCACCATGACTCAACAAAGGCTGAACCATGTGATCGTGTTCCATATTCACCGCGCAGGGACGTCGTTAGAGGGGGTGTGGGTGTGTCTCACCCCCAAGCCATGGTAAAACTGACGCTAGTTGGAAAATTGGAGTGGGACAGTCGGAATTTCCGACTGTCGCACTCTAGTTTATCTAGGCCTTTTCCTGTAAATTTTTTGTTAAATTTCGGTCAAAACTGACCTTTAACCTGTCATATTTACCACGTTTTCCTTGCCACTTTGGGAAATTGTTTCTCGCGATTCTTATACTCCACCGTACAAAACTTCTTATGATTTTGAATACTACAAAAAAAATGCCTAATAGAACTACCGTCATAGGCGTAGGAGCCCGATTTGTTTTGTGGGTCGGGGGGGGGGGGTTGTAACGACTTGCCCGAAAAATATAACCAAAATTTTTCGCGCGCTACGCGCGCAACACACGTGGTCATGTGCATATCATACAGGCATGCATCGGTATTTACATCGCATGCAAATAGCATACAATCATTTTCTGTCTTATTACCCTTCCGTATTGGTGATAATTGTTGGGTAATAATAATAATATCAGTATAACCACTGAAAAACACATTGCAAATTATCCAAAAAGCTATCAGCATATTGCCCGAATTTCACAAAAATATTTGCTTGGGGTGGGGGGGGGGGCCAATAAGTTTTTGAAATGAGTGCCAGTGGGTACAAATGTATCGCAACAAGTTCGTACGGAAGTGCAGTCGCGAAAGATTGGGTTTTCTGACTGACACTGACCGTATCGTTGCCGAGTACCGGGAGAGTGGGGGGTACAAAGCAGCAGTTGGAATTTTCTGGCTTCAAAACCGATTTTTAGCCACTACACCCCCCCCCCAATCATCAGGCCTTAGCTACGTCCCTGGGTACATGGTGGTTACATAGTACGCTCCGACCAGATTTCACCCGATAACCAGATGCAAATCCACCTAGCAACCGAGGTAACTTGCTTGAGGACTCCAACGAACAACCACTGATTTATTTTCATGCCTTCATCACTTTAGCCACCACACATGGGACCTATTCTAAGTCTGACGATACATGCGCATGTGTGAGGTCCTGAAAACATAATAACAGTTGTTTGTCTTGCTATCCTTGTTTTCAAATTTCATGTAAATGTATTCTCGTAGACCTAGCAACCTGGTTTAACATGCTGGCGCCAAATTTGCGCTAAGCTCGCTATACGAACTCGGATATGGGCTGTGCCTTATTAGTTAGTTATTTAAATTATTAATAATGGTGTATGAGGAAATGCACCATTTTGTGGTATGACTCCCAGGACAGAAAGTCGAGAAACTCACATGCAGTCGCGGCGGATAGCTTCCTTCGCCTATATGTCCGGGAAATTTTGGGACATCGTTCCTATAGACCAGGGGTGGGCAACCTGCGGGCCACATGCGGCCCGCCAGTGGTTTTTTGCGGCCTGTGAGATGTCTCAAGAAAAAGAAAAAAATCAATCTATTTTGCATCATCACCAGCTAGCTGCTTAGAATTTATCTGCACTTATGATGCTGTCAGGTTGGTCTATTATCACCATTAATTATCAACAGGACTGTATTGACATTATGGTTTTGTGAATACAGATTAAGTACACACACCTATTGCTTGAACGTCCTCGGAATCAAAGGTTTGAAATCAGCAGCAGGCCGTTGGTTAGGTACGGCCCTGTCAATCTTTCACTCCTAAAATCTGGCCCATTCATTCAAAAGGTTGCCCACCCCTGCAATGGGCCTATATCTGAGGCCCCCCCCCCAAAAAAAAATCAAAGGTGTCATAAAATTTTGTCATAATTTAAAAAAAACGTGTTTTCGTAATCGAAAAGTAGACTAAATATTCAATTGCTCTTTGATGGTCGTTGCGGATTTTCCACACACCTCAAAGACGACATATCGGGATTAGTAATGCCATTACCTTTGAATATTTTTGTCCTAAGCTCGCGTTTGATACAGTCTCAATTAACCTGGAAAATAATCACTTCGTTATCGCGCGTTTTACCTTAGGTTTCGCTACTTTCACTTTTTCTGCCCATGTTTTCAAACGGCATGGCTTTTTCTTCACCCAGTCACCACTTCTCACGGGCATGGGCGGCAAGGGCGGTGGAACCGGGGGGCACAGGGGGCACGGGCCTCACTTTTCCCCAGGTTAAAAATGTGCCCATTTTCTACATAAAAATTGAGGTGTCTCAAGTTAGCAAGAGGCCAGGGAACCAGAATGAACACTCGGGAAGGGCCTTTTTCCGGCCATCTGAGGGGTTTGTAAAACTAAAAATTTTCTACTACGCTCTGCGCCAACCGATGGTGGCGCTCCGCTCAGATAGTCGTCATACAACTTTGCAACTCCTGGCTACGCCTCTGACTCTTAGTGAATTTCTGTGGGTCAAATTCAAAGCTATTTCGAATGAAACAAATTTGTTAAGATATTAACAAGAAATAAACTCTAATTCGGAAGATTCCTACATTAGCAATTAGCATGATTTCGCCTCATTTTGTCTCAAAAGAAAACTTGTTCCTTGTTTCCCAATTTGCACATTGGATATTGCAGTGCTAGTATGCATATTTTCCTTGTGGGGGGGGGGGCGTTGATGGAGTGATGTGTGTACACAAATAAGATAATACAATAAGAGTTGTAAAGGGTACTAAATATTAGGCTGCATCAGTCCAATCGAATTGCTGCAAAGTGCCCTTTGATGTCGGTGCCCCCCCCCCAGATTAAAAGTGCCCTTGATGGGCGGTGATCATGGATCAGCCAACACGAAAATGTTTCGATATCTTAAATGTTGGGCGCTTCTGGGAGACGAGGAATTGGTAAACTTAGGAATAAATGGCGATCACTTCCTTCGAGAATATTTCCCAAAAGAAAAAATTGCCGGAAATTTTTATCAATTTTAGGGGTGTTGCTTTCTGCCATAATGCACGGGAAGTGCCGTTTCCTGCAATCTGAGGGGTCTGCCAGAAGAAAAATTTTCTTGGACGCTACGCGCCAACCGATGGTGGCGCTCCGCTTAGATAGTACTTACGGCCGGAATACTCGAATCGATTCCCCCACGTTTCAAATCGGATTGACGCCCCTGCTTGGGATAAACCTACAGACATTAGTGTAATTCAATGAGATTCACTGTAGACTAGTCTTGATAACATACTTGTAATGTAGCTATGGGTTTGTGGGTTTGGGGAGGGTTGGGGCAAATTGACTTGACTTGGAGAATTGCCATACCTTCAGTGTGAAAAAGGGCAACCAGACCTACTTCACAATGATACAGTATTCAGCGATTGACTGCAAAAACGAAAAGCATGTGACCATGTGGTTTGTGCTGCCTCAAAGCTCTCACACATAACAGTCTCCTTATGCAAACGACATTTGAATTTTATATTAGACTATTTGTTGGATAGTCCTGCCAATAGTTGTATAATCCAATAACACTAAAGCAGCCTATTCTTAGGGTATTTAAACTTAAAGAGGAAAGGAAGGTGTTGGTGGTTGACTGCTGGCAAATAAAATGAAAGCCATGATCCTCACACTGCACGAGATGGTAGGTACTATCTTCATTGTCTCAATAAAATGGGTCACATGCAAATGAAAATATTAGTTTCCTCGACTCCATAAACCCATCCAAAAGTTTATCCTCAATGTTGTTTTGTTTTTTAACATTACATCTGCACCTTGTACTTGAAGGATTGCCATCACCTGTACTTTTGTCACGCAGTTTATGCGCTGGTAGTTGAAGCCTTTCAACCACTTTGTTGGCCTTTCAAGCTCTGGCTACTACCGGGAAATGGAGAACGACAGGACATTCTTCCAAAGAGTTTTCTGCCATCCATGACAGAACTTTTCTGTCACAACTCACTTCTTCAGAAGCGGAGCATCTACTTTGTTTCTGGATTTGCTTAGCTTTGCTCCTTTTTTACTTTCTCCTTCTCTATTCCTCTCAGGGCCAACAGTTAGTTCTACAAGAAAAACAAGCAATCAATGAACAGTGGGTAAAGATCATAATCTGTGACTTGGCTTTTAGTTTCAAAGTTTTCTTTTGTATGGGCCCAATTCAATTAGGTTGGTAGAGGTGGGGTTGTAATGATTTGTCTGAAGATTTTTGTGGTACTCAACTGTGCCAACTGTGTAGTTCTCAACTGTGCCATGTGAAAAGTAAAAGTTAATATGGTGTCTCATTCATGAATGGGTTCTATTTGACCCTACCAGAGATAACAATACATTGCCCATGTTTTCATTGAAATATCCCCCCCCCCCCCCCTTTGCAATCGAACTGTCCTGCTGCATTATGGTCACAAGATACAATCCTTTTTCAAAAGTGGAGAATGGAGAGGCGGGGTGTGCGACGTCATGCATTAATTGAAAGGGATTTGAGCCCAAAATTTAAAATTATATATACGGTACAATAGAATGCAGTGGTAGTCACAAGCCTCCTCCTCCTGTAAATTGATCATTTAGCTCATTTGTTAAAAACTTGTTGGTGGCTGTTTACTCTTGAGAATTGTGCCCCTTGCCATAAAGCGAGAGATCTTGGTATTTTGTTATTAAACAGAACAATTAGTTTATCTGCAATGTGGCTTCAGAACAACTACTAATTATCGTTAGGTAAAAAATATGTCAGCCCAACTTAAAACTCTTATGATAAGCAAATTGCTTTTTCCTGTAGGTCTATACAAACGGTCTTACAAGCCATAAAGACTAAAAACTGACCTGGCACATGGAGCTAGGCTTAGCCTAGTCAGAGCCTAGAGTTTACTAGGATGGATGCACTCATTTTGTGCATGCATCAAAATGGCATTGGCCCTATATATGCCAGATATTCAAATATGGTCACCTTTGGTCAATTTACCTCAGCTCTAGACATCAGTCACCTTGATTGTTCATTGATAATAACTGAGAACAAATTTTGGAAAGTACCGGATTTTAAGTGAATACTGATTTTAATTAGGCCCACCTTGGCTAGATCACAGCTAGTAAGACCCGGCCTAGCCTCGTAAGTTTAGATAAGTTATATCATGGTTTCCCAAACCTGGGGTCGCGACCCCAACTGGGGTCGCGAAGCAATTATTGTGGGGTCGCAGGCTTGTTTTAAAATATATAAAAAAATCTGAGGGTACCCAAAATTTACCCGAATTTGAACGTTCGCAGTCAAAATCCTACAAAATTCACCCTGAAAACTCATATTTAGGGTTTTAATAGGGGCCGTTCTAGCGTTTTTCCTGAGTAAATCTGGCGTTTTATGCTCAATTGTCGCTGGCCACCCTGCTTCTGTATATTCACTATATTGCTTTCACATACAACTACAGTACTGTACTACAGGTACATGTGGGCCAAACAATATTGCGCGCGGTGTAGCATGTAGCACTGTAGCCAGTAGCGTACAACAACATTGTTCGATGTTCAGAACGGGATCGTTTTCAGTTGGAAATTATAGTTCGACAATTTTTTAAGGAAGATGGCAGGGGCATCACGCGAACGACAGTATATGGACAAATTCCTTGAACTTGGATTCTATTATGTGCAAATCGTGGAGTTCAGAAGCCTCAGTGTGTTATTTGTTATGATGTACTTTCGAGTGAATCGATGAAGCCTAACAAGTTACGACGTCATTTGACTTCGAAACATACCGCATACGCTGACCGCGACCGTGCATTTTTCGAACGGAAGTTAACCACCTTGAGAAACAGCCGGTTGGATAAACAAGGCAAGTGTAGTCAGACCAATGAACGTTCAGTGGAGGCTTCCTATCGCGTTTCGCTGCGCATTGCGAAAGCTAAGAAGCCACACACTATCGGAGAAGAGCTGATAATGCCATGTGCGAAGGATATGGTTTCTCTCATGATCGGAGAAGACATGGTTAACAAACTCGGAACTATACCTCTTTCGAATAACACTGTTCATAGGAGAATTTGTGACATGAGTGAGGACATTACCGCGCAGAATATTGCTGCTATCAAACAGTCACCTTGGCATGTCATACAGTTGGATGAATCCACTGATATTTCATCCTGCCCACAGTTAATGGTTTGGGCCAGGTTCATCAAAGATGATTATTTTTTTGATGAACCTCTGCTGTGCAAGTCATTGTAAACAACAACCAAAGGAGATGACATTTTCAAACGAATTGAAACATTTTATCATGAAAATGGTCTGGACTTCAACAAGCTAATTGGGTCAACTACAGATGGAGCTCCTGCAATGCTGGGAAAAAAATTCCGGATTCAAAGCCAAATTGCAAAAAGTCGCCCCTAATGCGGTAACGATCCACTGCATGATCCACCGGGAAGCGTTGGCTACTCGCACACTGCCCGAAAGCTTCATGGACGTACTATTACAGGTGATACAAATTGTCAATCACATCAAATCGAGTGCACTGAACACAAGGTTGTTCCGACTTTTCTGCCAGGAAATGGACGCTGATCACATGAACTTGCTGTTCTACACTCAAGTACGTTGGTTTTCTCGTGGGAATGTCATCCTGCGTGTTAACGAGTTGCGTGGGGAGTTGAAGGAGTTCTTGCATATGCAGCAGAAAGACGAATGGGGTCATTGCTGGAGTCGAGTAACTGGCTAGATAAATTGTGCTACTTGAGTGACATTTTTGAAAGGATGAATGTGCTGAATCGCACGCTGCAGGGCAAAGACACAAACCTGATGATCGCTAATGATAACATCAAAGGATTTCTCGCAACACTAGCTTTGCTGAAAAGCAAAGTGGATAACCGCCGCTTTGTATTGTTTCCTCGCCTATCCGCTCACATCGAAGAATCTGAAGGCATCGAAGTTGAGACTCTTTCTGTTGACATTGCTCAGCATATCCAGTCTTTGATCAGCCAATTTGACAAATACTTCCCAGAACTCGATGTTCCCTCGTTTGCTGTGGCACGAGATCCATTCACTGCCCCGCTAGACGCAGTGGCTGAGGATGATATCATCGAAGAGGAGCTCGTCAGATTGAAGCAAGACTCTGAAGCGAAAACCGTGTATCAGTCTTTCTCCCTACAAGAGTTTTGGTGCAGGATGCTCAAATCCTACCCGAATGTGTCACAAAAGGCAGTGTGGCTTCTTATGCCATACCCTACTTCGTACATCTGCGAGCAGTCATTTTCAACAATGTTGGCCATGAAAATGAAGTCCAGGAATCGACTGTCAATAGAATCGGACATGATTGTTGCCTTGTCAACGACAGAGCCGCGTATCAGGAAACTGGTTGCAGAGAAACAGGCCCACCCGTCACACTGAGAGAATAAGTGAATGCCTGCACAACTTCATTATTCCGGAGAAACAAACTTGGGGTCGCGCTCGGATGGCGCTACATGAAATGGGGTCCCCGCCTTGAAAAGTTTGGGAACCACTGAGTTATATTTTTGTTTAACTTGTAATAAACTAATAATAGTCGAAAAGAAAACATCAGGAGGGACAGTCAAATACACATCAATGACCCTATGGCAGAGAAAAAAAAACCTGAAGGCACAAAAGATCAGAACCGATTATAATGCTTAAAGTATATACTTGTCCAAACATTGTTTAACTCATTCACACTACTTGTAGTTCTAGATTAAGCTCGTACTGTAGTTCTTGCAATACAACTACAAGTAGGCCTCGGCTAGTGTTCTCAGTAGTATTAGTATTAGGCTAGGCATATGCTATAATACACACACAAAAAAATACTGTGATGCGCATGGCTACAAATTTCGCGGATGCAAAACATAAACAAAGGCATAGAACCTAGCCTATATCTAAGCTTCCTTAGCATTTGAATCGTTTAGGCCTAACATTTTAGATATTCTTAACTAACTTTCCGACTAGCTTCGCCTAGTATTAGTAAGTTTGTCAAACCTGAAACGAAACAAGGATTGGAGTGATGTGAATGTGATACAGGGCAAGCCTTGGCCACAGGCACTCGTAACGTTATGTAAGCGTATAGTATATAATCTCCGTGTTTATATACTATACACCTACATAACGTTACGAGTGACTGTGGCCTAGGCTAGATAGCGTAGCATAGTTCTAACTAGTAGTTGTAGGCTACATAGCGTAGTACTCACCTCTTCAATCAAAGTCTTTTCTGTACCATTCTACTTGATCACAGGGCCGAGACACAAATAAGGGCATTTAATTCCAATTTTAACTTGATAGCCACCAAATCTTTAGACCAAGGCAAAGTGTTTACAACGCTGTAGTGCATCAGATTCACGATCGCCGGGCTTCGCTGGTCGCGCCGGAACTGAAATACGAGGGTTTTTCTTCTAGGGAGGGTGCACGCTGAGAGATCGGCACAATTTGAACGTTCAGATCAGAATTAAACTTCTCAAACTGACCTATTTTGATGAATACTGCATCAAATTGGTTAATTCGACCACTAAATATGGTATAAATGATCCAGCTAAGGCTCTTAAAATATTAAAACAATCATCGAACGTAGAAATTATGTTTAATTTGCGTGCATGGCTAAGGTGAATCACACTACTTGCGAGGGAAATAGTTACGTAATATACAAGCTCACTTTCCAAACTAATAACCTTGAATGGTGCAGAGACGGCCAGTGTCCATCAGTGAACGTCCGTGCTACTAAAGGGCGGATTCTCACATGGTTCCGGTGTGACAGTACAGAGTGTCCCCCTGTACAAAGTGTCTCCGCGGACACTTTGTACCAGCATATTTAGTCCGGTCGGACATTATCTGCTGAAAATTGTGTCCCACCCTCACAGCAAATGTAGTCCCACCGGACGAAATGTCCTGGTACAGAATGTCCGCAAATACTTCATAGCATATTTTGTCCCGCATAAAATTTAAGCATTTCGATATTCAAAAGGCAATTGAGTTCATTATATCAATAATTAGAGCAGATGCATACGTCAGAGTTAAATGTTACAGGAAATAAATGAGACGTTGTGCGTTGCTGCAAAACAAAAAATAGAACGGGAAAAAAGAAAAAAGGAAAAAGAAACAAGTCTTCCATCTGTAGAAGATGTTAATCATGTTTTTGATGTGATTGCTGCTATGTTATCCTCCGTATATGTTGCATTTTGAATTCGGCAACTACATTGCGTTCATAGTCATCTTTACAGAGGGAGAGATAGTATAAACCTAACTTCCTCCTCAACGGAGGGCGGGTACGGGATAGGGAATACAACAGCTACAACAAAAAATGATAATTGCAGAGGTAAAATATTACGAACTTTAGGGAGTCCAAACTTCATTTTTTCCGTATTTCCCTAACACACAGTGGGTAAGTTTTGGCAAGTATGGTAACTGTACTTCATGGGTCTACGAGAGTTGCCTAGCCAATATGAAATTTCATCCGTGCGTAAAGCTCATTATAGGACGGGAACCGAGAGTGTTTTCAAGTTACATCCTAAATGAAATCGGCAACGCTGTATATAAAACTCAGGCCCATACACATAATTTTGAGTGCAAGGATAAGGGGCGGGGGGGGGAGTTGGGATGGTAAGTTATCGAATTTGTGTCCTGGGGAGGGTCTTCTTAAGTCTGTGACCTATCTGTGATGAGTTCCAAAATATTTTTGTTTGCTAATAACAACCGTGAATTAGCTGGAAGATACTTCTCTGACCTTGAAAATGTCAACACTGCCCCAACCCTCCGTATGGGCTTGACACCTATTTATTGACTTTCATTACTACTTTATTGTTTACTTTTTAACCGTTCCTTATTTTTGTCACTCAATCGTCGAGTCAAGGTTTTCTCCCTCTCAACAGGGTGGAAGACCATTCTCCCACCCCTGCCCCCTAAGCCCGTTGTGATGGCCATGCGCGAAGCAATCTTCATTTGTATAGACAAATGGCATTCCAGGCAATTCCAGTGATAAAGGTTCGTTGTTTCTTATTATGAAGGTTTCTTATTGGACAAAAGTGGTTCAAATTAGAAAAGATGTATTAGACAATATTCTCTTCAAAAGAGCTGCAAAACATACAGGAAACAAAACAAAGCCAAACAAGGGAAAGAATAAAGCAAATAGGACAGAGCAGGATGCAATATGCTAGATTTGTTGTCTCATCATGTTTCTCACACTTTAAATATGTCATTCTTGTAGAGAAAAGTTTGTTTAAAGAAAGTTAATATAGTAAAATCAAAACATGAAATTGGATGATAGTCATGCACAAACACAATATTCTGAATCTATATCAGACTGGGCAAAGAGTGAAAAAATGATTATACATGGGATCAGGGAGCCAGGAGCCGGGGAGGGGGGGGGGCACTGTCTGTACATACTATTTTTAAAATGGCATCCCATATCTTTTTAAAGCAAGGTTAACAATAAACAATCTCAATAAATAGTATTGATAACACTACTAACACATCATATATATTTAAGTGATATGGCCGGCGTGTATCGGTTTATAGCATAACGAGTGGTGGTTGTGGAATGGGAAAATGTCCCTCTGATGTTGTGTGCCCACACCCACTTCCTACCCCCTGCATGGGGAAATTTAAGTGAAATGATGACTCTCCCTTTGTAGCTCTGATCCAACTAAAGATAATCCATGCTTTCTAGAGCTTCCTTCAAGCAGGGAGGTATTGCTTGGTTAGAATGATATACTACTGTCACTCTTCTTCAAACAATATGTACTTGAAACTCTCATAATCCACATGAAGAACAACCTCTTTAGAGTTTGGTAAAGACCTCAATAAAACCATGCAGAAGTTTCACTATTAGAATCCCCCCTTGAACTGCTTTCCACAAACACCTATAAAATGCTTTAATGTGCAACTTGATACCGTCAAAGTTAAATCTTGATTGTAAATTACAAAATAAAATAGCTGATTCTCATGTATCCAACGGGTTTTTCGTTAAGACTTACACAGAAATCCATAACAGCAAAAGTTACAACAGGAAGCAGAATATGGTCGGTTATATGTTTTACTATGAGAACTTATCTTGAACACAATTTCCAGAACCAAGAAACACGCCTTCGTATTTGTTATTTAATGAAGTAATGAGGTGATAAAGAATTTCGAGCGTCACAACCGTTCAACTTGAACTGCAAATATATGGATTTCCACCGAACGACTGGCAGTGAAAAGTCAATGGCCTCTCTTTGCTTAAACATATAGCAGCCGACAAAGTTTTCTCTCATGATATGTTAGAGTGAAAGACAAGATTATTGTCGGTAACAAGTTAACTGCTAAGAAAATCGTCTAGACATGTCTTCTGTTAACCTCATACATAATCCCTCCATTGGTGGTCAGATATGAGATATCAGTACAACCAAATCTGTGCAAAATAAAAGTTGAAAGCAATATTATGAGTAGTGAATGCCACACTGTAAGTCATATATAAAATAAATTATCATCTTGAAAGGTTATGTGTAAGCTCCACTACAAAGATAATTAACATTCACCATACTGGTTAAGTGTAGACTGTATAGTGTACACCTGAACTATGCTTAGGCATTGAGTTAATTTGATGACCTTTTATTGTGACACCTACATGTTTATGGGAATACTGGCTCCATTTTTTTAATTGGAGATTGCATGTCATAATTTTGGCAGTTCACTACCAAACCTGAAAAGTTTTAACCATATGAGCCAATACAACATTTGTGACATATTAATGAAATTTAATATCAGAAATTTATCAAATTAGCTTGAGCTAGGATACAACAGAAGTTTGATGCCTTTTGGTGCTCTATTGATGTATGTGTGCATGGTATGACTGTTTAATGCCGATCAAACATTAATTGTCCTGAATCAGGATCCATGGGGGTTCAAAACACCCTCTCTATGACCCAAATGCAAAACCAAATAATGCTAGCTAACCATTATTATGGTAAAATGTACTATTATACATCATTTTGCATCAAGAGACCTAAACATTGCCCTATTTTGCCAAAAAAGAGGGTCCCTCTCCCAGGTTTCAGGAAATATCCCCCCACCACACTCACAAACACATTTAGCAATTTTCCACAACGGACCTAACAGAGAAATGGTACCAAAACTCAGTTGATACATTATCTCTCTTATCTGGTCGAAGTTCCTGTCAAAACAGCCAATTAGTAATAAGTTCACACTTTCTAAACAGAAAAGTTCCCTGTGGTTACAATATCAAACTGTCCAACACCTTTTTTGAAAAACAACACACAAAAGGTGGTGTCTAGCTGTGGAATGTGGTCTTAATTATTTACTCATCATTTGTTTGAACAAATAAACTGTGTCTGCTGCAGTGAAACATGTCCAGCCAAAATCACTTTTTGGGGATGTAAATTAAATGACGACAATTGTCAGGCTATATGCTACTTAAAAACCAGAGGTGGAACCTTTGCAAGTAAATATAGGAACAAAAACTACTTACATATAAACTTGTTAATGGGGACTTAACCTGCAAAGATTTACAGTACACTTTCTCGGTTCTCACCTACCTTTGTGACCTTTCTGTATGCTTAATACCTATTTGGAAATGAGTTATACTCAAACACAGCATTCTGCCATGCACTACAAGTTATTTGCATGGTACAAATAACAGATATGATGCCATTCATATTGGAACTAGTTACTAACTGCAGAAAATTGTTCACTTTTTAAGACATGCTTACCTCATCATCACATCAGTAATGAAATAAGAAGTTGATGCTGCAGTCTTGTCAGGCACTGCCTTAGTCTCAGGCCACTTTGAATAGAAGTCAGACAGTGTTATCATATACTGTCGATTGGCAGCTGTCACTGGTAGAGGACCAATAAGATCAACACCAACCTGTTAAGAAAGAAGACATCATTTAGGTGCTAATTTTTTTTTTTACAAGTTGCAGGCTTTGCCTTGACTGTTGTGCTATTCCATTGCTTCATGCTGTACACAGATCTAGATAAAAAACAGTGGGATATCTGAACGAAACAGGGTGTTGGTGGATTTAGGCCAATTATTTTTACCTTGCAAATATGAAAATGTAACTTACACCATACTGTACCATATATTTACAATCGCTTCAACCACTAAACCAGTATCATGATACGCCACTTTTTGCAACTTACAATTACATGCCTATATTGATGGTTGCTCTGCAGTTAGGCCAGAGTGTGGCTTAAAGGTTTGCTGTATAGGCCCTAAATATGCCAAATTTTCACTTTGGACAAAATTCTGTAAGTAGGTTTATATCCCTGAAGGAAATTTACCTCACTGGGACATTCAATCATCTCGTGTCATCATTTAGAATGTCTGAGCACAATATAAAGGGTTATTACCCCCAGAAAAGTGCTTTTTGAAAACTTCTAGCAACTAAAGTGGCCAAAATTTAGGGCCAATACAGACTACCGTTAAACTTGTAAATGTTTAATTTGTCCAGAAAGAGTGACATTAACTAAACTAAACCTTCACTGCATACTGCGGACATCCTGTGCAATTAAAACAGATTGAATATTTACCTGTTTCCATAATCCAGTTACAGGAATGCTATGGAGACTTGTTCATAGGTCTACATGACAATGACGCTTTGACATCCTGTTGAACATAACTTGTTACATCAACGTTGATAGTTTTCCAATAGAATCTAGACAATAGACATAGTCTGTTGTCTGGTTTATCTATGCAAAGATGAACACCTTCAAAGAGATAAGAAAATTCATGATCAAAGGAGATATCATGTTTTTTTGCCCCCCCCTCCCCCCCCCCCAAAAAAAAACCCACAACAAACACAAATATATGGGCTGCAGAATTGGTAGTTCTAGCTGAAGTGCCTTAAAATTGAATTACAACTCTATATCAGTGTTTGAAATGGAATATTCCCATTATTGTACACATTGCTTGGCCACAATTGGGGTCTATAGATATTTAAGAAGTTTTCTTCTGCAGTGAGGTTTGGCATGTAGAGAATATGCCACACCTAAAAAAAGTACTATCAGGCCTTCAATATCTGTTCTTACCAACCAAAATTAATGAACGTGAATTTATTACGTACAGTATTAGTGCCACTTTCCTCTAGAAGTACAGGTAGGCTCGGCTATATGCTATAGTCCAATAATTGCATTTTATAGTGTCCCATGCATGCAAACCAAACTAGCTCTCTAAGCTTTAGTAATCTGTTGTTATCTTTTATGATAGGCAGGGCGATTAAAGGTGGAAATTTATAATAATTGTCACAAAAATTTGTTTGGGTAAATTTGTTTGGGTAAACAATTGGGTAAACAAAACGAAAAGAAATAGGCCCTAATAACTTTGCTCAAGCATACAACTGATTATAATGTTGCACAAGCAATTGCTTGACTTTTGCGAATGAGTTTTTACAACTAACCAAACGTGGTAAAAGAATATCATGATTTGTTCACCAATCAGTCCTAGAAGCCTGGTCATAGTTTAACTGTGGAATGGCCGTTCGCCATTTAACAACCAAAGGCATATTGTGTATCCTATACTGTAAGTTACAGACATTACCTTATAGATGTCACTAGTCAGTGTGAGCTGCTTCGATTTGGGCGAGTTGAGTAGCCCTAGATAGCAACACTTTCCTTCAATTTCGGAACGCAAGAGTTTCATTTTCAGCCAGTCTGAAAGACTGACTTTGTCTCCGTAAGATTCTTCTCTGTTTTATTCTTGTAAACCCACTTGGATAGCTCTCATCTCTTAGAATATCTGCAATTTGTCTCACGTTTTCTGCTAGCTTTTCCGTTTTTAGTTGTCGCACGACTTTACTGCTAAATATACGGAAGCCGAAATGCGACAATTTCCTAATAATACGGATACTGCCAGAGTCCATTACTAATTAAATTTTTGCTACTCGAACGTACATGCTACGGCGGACATTGTGTTCAGGGGGACACAATTTACAACAAAATATATGACCGTCAAATAATGTCCCCCTCCGTGTAACCATAGCATATTCTGTCTGGGGAGACAGTCTGTACCAACTGGCCTTGTACAATAGGTCCGGGGAGACCAAACGTACTGGTAAATCCAGTATAAACTGTCCTGTGGGACCGGGACAGTTTATACTGAATGTGGAATATTTGCGACAGTTTGTACTGCTACACCGGCTCAATGAAGCTGACTACGTCTAATCGTTGTCAAACAAAAATTTATTGATTGAGTGTCCTCGTATACAGAGCATGCCATAGAACTCGGCTCGATCTACCGCACAAGTGTTTCACAGCAAAATCGTCGTTTTGTGATGCAAATAGCAAGATAGTTTGTAGGGCTCTCCGTGTTTTACTATAGTTAAACTATAGTTGTAGTTAACTTATAGTTTAACTATAGTTAAACGAAGCGTGTATCTTGATGTACATGTACGTAATATATGTCGACATACTTCTTATTGATAGCGTGTAATCGTGTTACTGGAAATGACTTTTTTTTTGCCGGAAATGAGATTTAGAATTTACTAGTTTGTCTAGTTTCTCTTGTCTGTGACTAACTGTACTGCAGCGTTTTGATATCGGGAAACAACACGAGAACTTCGAGCAGCCTATAGCACGTAACAAGGTACATTATGAAGGTAAGTCGCGATAATAGTAAACCTAAATGACGGAGAGGGTCCATTGTATACCATTTGATCTCAGTAATATCATGTTGGACTATATACGTAGAGTTCAAATCCAGCGACTTGGTGATTCCGATACGGGTAACATCGTTCATGAACAGGTCCCGATGGCTGCGATAAGCTCGTCACTGGTAATATAGGTGGTCCGTATACACTCATATCTTGCATTTTTCATCAGTTCACCTAGCCTAACATTGCCATACTCGACCACGGATAACTTCGTGAAAATATATAATGTATTACATCAGTTGTCTACCCAAAGCGTAACTGGGTCGAGCAAGAAGAACTTTAATGACAAAAGCAATAACAAGGTGGGGCAGAGTGAAGTTACCGAAGGTTCTGTAGCGTTCAAACGGATACTGTGGCCTTTATATTCCGATTACACACTGTTTCAGAAAAAATCCCGCTCGATGTTGTCTCTGGTCAAGAGAAATTGGGGGGGGGGGGCGCAATATTAATTTTATATTTGATATCCATTGCATCGTGCCCTCTATTTACGTGTTTTCATTTTATCGCTGATGTTTTACTTTGTGTTGTTGATACAAGTAATCATTTCTTGCAACTATACATGTAGCCTACACTTACTAGTTAATACGATTCTTAATTACAAGACATGAGATAATACCTTGCAAATAACAGGTAGTCGGTGAACTATGGATCATAACCACGGATAGCCTACGTAGTTTTCAACAATGCAGCAAATATGAGAGATTGTATTATATGTTAATTTATATATGCACATACTTCTTAAATTTAGTCAACACATATTGGACCGGTGAAGATAAGAAAGCTCAGAGCTTTTCGGAATACCTCTTTAAACTGTATGATTGAAATAATTCGCTTTATTCATCCCAACGAGTTTCATTCGCGTTAATCAATCAATTTGCTTGGCAGTATACAATAAAGTAGTTAATAACTGAAGCAGGTAACTTTCATTCAGTCGGTAATCTACTGGACGTGTCTGTTTGTCGCCGTTGCTTGTCCTAAAACTTGACCAAATATGATAGTCGTAAATAGCTAAATCTAATGTGCTAAAACTGAATTGAAGCTAGCTGTCATTATTCGCTACACACATAACATAAAATCAGATTTCTTTAGGTGAGGTACTATGCACAATTAATTGCTTATTGACTTCCACACTATAGATGGTCAATAACCAAGGCCGCTAGAGTATAGACTATAAAAAACTAAATATATTCTGACTAAATATATTCTAACTAAATATATTTTGCCGCCCCCCTTACCCTCCCCATTTTTGGGAAGTATTCTACCGTAACAACGTATTGTTCCATAATATTAACACTGTAGGCATATGCGTTTCTACATTAGAAATCAAAGTTCAGTGCATGATATCTCGGCATGATCAACAAGGTGCTCTAGTATTTTCCCAACATTCTCGCTACCATTAATGAGCGTATAGCGTGCATCGGTAACTAGTTGTAAATATACCGTAGGAAATGAGACAAAACTTGTGCTAATCAATAAAGATCAATTCGATTCTCCTTGAGATAGATGGTTGCCGAGCAACACATCTCTGTCCATTTATGTACACTCATATTTACGTACTGCTTTGCTTAATATGTATGTATATGTATATTAGATCCTCCTGCAAGCAGGATGCAGGAAGCGGAAAGCAGGAAGCGGGATGCAAGCAATAATATGGATTGTTTGTTTGAGATTGAGAAATAGTATACACAACTTATTATATTCTTTCGTTCGCCCATGTATAATGTCTTTCAATAGATAACAAGCCATGAACAAAGGCAAACCTTAAACTTTAATAAGATTTCTATATATTGTCACAAAATTTCTGGTAGTCTTCCGCATCTTCTGGACAACCAAATCTTTACGGAATCTTGTATAGTGGATATAAAATGTGTTTAAATTTGGTGAAATCAATATGAAACCATCTGGTCACAGGAGAGTTTGTGATTTCGTAATTTAGGTTAAATACACTTCTTTCTCTTTTGATCGGTTTCTTCACGAATTACAGCAATGCTGTAATGCTTTACTTTTCTATGTTGGGAGTATGGGGTTGGTGGAGGTGTGGGGAGGGGGTGCATGCCAAGGATCATTACTTTGAGATTAGTAGAAAACTAAAGACTGAAATCCTTGTTAAACTAATTGGGGTAAACAGCAGTTGGTTGAAATACCACTGGAACCATTTCAGTGTTCTGTAGGTCAGAGGTCACTTTCAGAAAGGTTACGTAAACAAAGTTGAATGCTTTAAAATCGCTGTAGGCCATAATGATAAAAGCATACTTTATTTGTGCATGTGTGTCTTCAATAAGCTCAATATTTTCATGGCAAAAGGGCAGAAGATGGCAATAATTGGAACCATTTATATTTTATACATATTCCCATATTTACTAATTACGATAGAAATATGATTTAATTACTCTACTTGCAGACATAATATTACAAACATTCCTTTGTGTACAGTACATAAAGATATAACATGTACATTCGATACAACGTAACCAATTGGAGGTTCTTCAACGTTGTTTCCAAAGGTGCAAAACACATAGCAATATTTTTCATCTAAGCAACCTACAGTTCACCAAAATGTCCAAAGATGGGGGGGGGGGACACTCTTCACTGAATGACTTAACATCATAACCACCTTTTATAACAAAATTGTAATCACGCCCTTTTCTCTCTTAATTGACGGTCAGGTAAGAGATATGCAAGGTATACTAATGCTATTCACTGGCTTCTGACTTCTGCCTTTAAAAAATAAGATGAAAAAAAGGAATTGACAATATTTGTGAGAAAACAAGGTGGAAAAACTTTGAATATAGTTTTTCTTCAAAATTTGCAACTACAGTATTAGCTATCCCTACCTTAAAAACATTCTCAAAGTTTAGCGCTCAGTTGATGGCTGTTTCGGTATTAATTGATGCGTGTGTAGGCTTATTAATGGATGCCTGTAGGATGCCTATAACGTTGTTAGGGCCACATTGATGATAACGTTAGTATGCTTATTGTTCCAGGAATTGGCTTAAACCTGCAACAGCCAGGTTTACTTTAAGCTCCCAATACTTATAAGATTCGGTAATGACTGACATTGTTCAAAGCTAGAAGAGAAGCAGATAATTTATTGTCATTTAATGAGATATGTTATTTATTATGTGACAATGCATACTTTGTAATTTTCAGTTTCTTATTATTTATTTATATATTTAATTTTGATTTCGTCTCATATAGGACAAAACATTGAAAGGCATTCTTCTGGGCTCGCTGGCGTTCATTATTGTTTATTCAATGCAGTTAATGTCGCCTAGATCACCGAAGGAGAGTAGAGGCTCAAGAAACGGCTATGGAGAAAACTTTGAACTTTATAAAGAATTATCATATCATGAAGAAGATTATGGAACGTCCCCATATAGACAGCGTGACAACAGAACAGAGGTCATCAACGTTGGTGAATTCCCACCAAACATTACAACATTGCTCTCAGACAGAAATAATAATGCAGGCTCAAAGGAAATAATAGGAAATGTTAGCATGGATGTACTCGATCCACACACATATGATATTCGGAAACTCGATCCAGAGGTATATTTTATAGGAAAACCATTTCGTTATAAAATAACGATTGGAATAGTAACTCATACGTCTGCGTAAAACATAAAGAGCAACAGCATATTAATTACAATTTGATCATTTATGGCAAGGATAACCTTTCTGATTTTGATCAGGATGCGGCCTTTAGGAGGATTAACTTGGGCATATGATTAGTTGGTGGTGGTATAGAATATAACACACACTGTTGAGGGTTTCGACATGTAAGCATTTGATCTTTATCAGTCACAGCGGCTGAACAACCTAGTTTAGTACATATCACATTACGCGACCTCTTCATAACCAACCGGCGGAGAGGGGAAGGGGGGGGGGATGGGCGGCGCAAGTTGCAACAATACCCGACTGAGTTAAGGACAAGATCCGCCATGAGACGGGCTGTAGGCGGGTCCAAAATTGTATGGAGTGCGGTGAAAGTTTAGAGATCAAATGTTGCATTTCTGAGGTCTGCTTAGAGTATTAATTAGGACTATAGTTAGGTGTAAACGCAAAGTTTTATGCTGATAAATACTTCTGAGCTATGATTAATCTCCCGACTGAATGTTTTTCCTCCGACTGTCGACGGAGCTGGGTTATTAGCATTATCACTTCATCGAAGGCATCTGTCAATGTGGCGTTGAATAAAGAAAAGAAACAAAGTATTGAATAGCCGCATTGAAAGCCCAATTACTCTTGTGGATATGTAGTTTTATTTTCATCATCATTATTATTATGTTTTTGGTCTTCAGACAAGTGTATGAAGGACGACTTAAAGGTTTCTTCAATTCTCTCTTACTCAGACAAAGTCAAATTAATGTTAGCTGTTTGGCTGTTATGGGGAGCGGGTGGGAGGGGTGGGGGGCAATAATGAACGGAATTTTATAGTGAATCCTAAACATTTCTTTCAAGTAGGTTAGGCGATGATAGTTGCGCTTTTCTCCCTTAAATGTTTCGGCTGAAGAGATTGATATTACACTACGCGCAGAAAGGTCAATGTGTGTACTATGGTAAGCTTAGATGTACTATGGTAAGCTGATATGTACTGTGGTGAGCTGGTATGTAATATGGTAAGCTGATATGTACTTTGGTGAGCTGATATGTACTATGGTAAGCTGGTATGTACTATGGTAAGCTGATATGTACTATGGTAAGCTGTTATGTATATGGTAAGCTGATATGTTCTAAGGTAAGCTGATATGTACTATTGTGAGCTGATTTGTACTATTGTGAGCTGATATGTAACATGGTAAGCTGATATGGACTATGGTAAGCTGATTTGTACTATGGTGTGCTGATTTGTACTATTTTGAGCTGATATGTACTATGGTAAGATGATATGTACTATGGTGAGCTGATATGTACTATGGTAAACTAATATGTACTATGGTAAGCTCATTTGCGCTATGATGAGCTGTAAGAGAATGATAGCACCGACCGTGGACGCCATGAATTTGTCAATCTTGATAATACCTGCAGAGTAGGAGCGATGGGAGGTGATGGGTGTGAAAACGCAAAATATGTTAAATGTTTGTTTTATTTCAGCTATTTCGAAAGTTCCCAAAAAGGTTTGATGAACGTTATAAGAATCCGTGTTGGTACGAAAAGTCAAGGTTACGATGTATACCTTATTTCTATCTGATTGGAATGCCAAAATGTGGTACTACAGATTTATGGTCAAAACTTGTGCAGCATCCTCAAATCCAGGGTACACCAAAGGAACCCCACTGGTGGTCTAAACGGAGATTAGGATGGACAGGCCTGCCAATACACGGCAGAGAAGGTAAGTATGTCGAAAATCGATAGCTTATTAATATTTGCTTACTCTTTTCAAACCAGAAACATGTGTCGATGTCTGGAAAGCATGAATAGGTGATAGCGTGTGAAGGTTCGGAATCGGGGACTTAAGAGGTGCTACGCTCAATGTCAGCTTGCCATTCTACTTTTGACCGCTATCATTCTTAGAACATTTTAAGAAAATATAACAAACTTCGATTTGTATAGGTTAGCATACGCTATAAAGATAAACACCACACTACATGCATGCAATGGATGTCGGCACAATACCACCCAAGAGTCGAAAGCACATCATGATTGTTTTCGAGATCCACCTTAGTAGGTTTCAGATCTATATCATTTTTCTGCAGGTCCAATGGCATTTGAAGTCAATAGAAGTATGTGTATATCAATTGATTGGTGAAATATGAAGTTTTATTTTCAGTGGTAAAGATTCGGAAAATGACGGGTGCTGGGAATGACGCACCATTTGAATGGTACCTGAATTGGTTTAGCACGTTTGGTGTAAACAGCATACAGCAAAATAGAGACAAAGTCCTCGGTGAGTAAAACAATCACCCTATATGGCATTTTATTAACTACAGTCCAGACTCGAGTTGGAGCCTTTTCATTATCATAGTGTACCAAACACTACTATGTGGGTGGTTAAGCGTGGCCTTGAGAACTTTTAAGTCCAAAGAAGTCCATATTCAATTGTATAGCTAAAGTTTCTTTCATCGACCAATCTCAATAAGAATTTAGCGAGTGAAATGGTTCAGTCGTTGTATATCTGGACAATATATAGGAGACCCCCATCCCCCTCCCCTACCACCACCACCAAAGAAAAGAGAGATGTGTGAATATTCGTGAACTTCAGAGAGCCCATAATTCAGTTTGAAACTTCATTCACCTTGGAAAATAAAAATGTTGCCATTTGTAACAGGTATAATGGTTAGATCTTGAGGATTTTGTGATATTAGAGGATGATTTTTCTAGTGGTTAAAATGACGCTGTTTGTATTGTCACAGGCGATGGCTCCGTTACAACTGGTTGGGACATAGGAGAGAATTGGATGACCTTATACCCGGAGGCAACTGAACCACCATTCGTAATGGCAGATCTCCTTTACGAATTTCAACCAAATGCTAAAATAGTGGTCATTTTACGAGAACCAGTCAGTAGGTAAGTGTTGTATGTTCTTCGTTCTTGTGTTTGTTGTTGCGAATAAAATCAATGTATCGAGTAGTTAGTGATAAAGATGATTTCATATCAATCTATATAGTGGTCTCCGTGATCATTGCATGTTGAAATGTGATTACTTATTCTGATATTCTTTCCGTGTGCCAAGAGCTAAGATAGTGGTCATCTTGGGTGAACCCCTAATCTGCGAGGACGTACGAACTTGTCCCGAATCCATTCAGAATATGAACCTATGCTTGACGGTTGTCTACGAGAATGAAAGAAGGTGTTCCATAGGTGTTAGCTTTCCCTTTGGTTGAGGGTGGGACCGTGAGGTGGTCTCTCTATGTCCGAGGGTGACCATACCTGATGGCAGTGTAAGTGGGAACTCAATATTTGTAGTTCGTCAACGAATACTTGTCCGACTGTGACGGACCGCAGTGATAGCATGAGAATATCTCGACAGGGTAATACCATGGAGGTACGTCCATGCAACTAGCATGCGAGGTCCCCATTGTGCGAGGTCCCGAATGTTACTTTGAATGTTCCCCACACGGATGGCCTGTTGAAGTACGTTATGCTTCAAGTGCTACACTGTATTACATTCATATAACAATTTTCATTCTTTTCTCTGTCTACTGATGAAATCTCATTACTTTCATAGTAGTTTGTCAAGATTTGTTATGATGGTGTTGGAGCACATGAAAATAAACATGTTATTGGCAAAATAAGAGATATTATGCCTATTATGCAAGTTCTAAAGTGGTAAATTTAATTATTTTACAGACAGTACTCAAGTTACTTATACTGCAATGGAAAGAACGCAGACGACTTTCATCGTGTAACAATGAAACATCTGGAATGTCACGCAGACTGTGAAAGTAAACATTCCCTCCGATATTGTGCATATGCTATAACTCAATGTGTGAGTATACACAGAAACCTTCGCGTATAGTTTAGTTACACTGTAGTTAGTTGACGTGATACGCCAATGCCATGCCGGTTCAAATTGTCAGCTAAACTTGGTTTATACGGTTTACTGATAAGAAATGCCAAATGCCAAGTCTATAACAACAATTCACAGCCAGAGTAGCCTATATGACCACTAAATTGAACTACTTACAAGAAAGGGCCAAATTCCAAGTCAGTTTCGGTTTTCAAACAATGTAATATCAATGACACTAGAATAGGCCAAATGCCAAGTCAGGCTCAAGCAACGTATAGTTTACCAATGTAATATCTTCAGGGGTGGGTGTTCAGCCGTTGCTTCTTGACTCTGCCGAAGTCCGAAGCCTTGTGTAATTTTTTTCACTTAAAGCCAACGCTTACGAATCTTGGATAAAGTAAACACGAACCCATTGTAGCGTATGTATCATAAGTAAGGTCAACATGTGTTCCAAGCATTGAAAGTAAATTTAGGGCATTTGGAAGGAAACCTCGTAACTCACAGGTCAATCAACAACTAATATTAATCTGTTCGGCTTAAGCACCGTGCATGTTTCAGTGACGTCAATAAGCTCATTCATGTTTTTACAGTTTAAGACCCGTGGACCTTATCATTCTTCTTATTAAGTGTATGTCTTCCAACTTCCAAACGATGGTCATTACTGATGCTGACGACACGAGCAATCTGATTGGCTGAAAATTCCGTAATTGCAAACCTGTTTGGGGGAAAAAATCGCTGCCGGGCTATCTTTACCATATCACGGGGAATCCACATATACCAATTTAAATCGACAGATACCGATTCATATTAACATATACCGGTTTAAACTGATATATATCGAATTAAACTGGTCACTTGCAACAGTGTTCACCTTAGTTTGATAACCTTACCGGATAATTGTGGAAATTAAATAACTGTTGGTAGTTTGTGAAATTCTGCGCTCAACAATTTCCTTCAAAAATTGGTTTTAAGTTTCTTAATGTCAAGTTATAACCACGAGGTGGGACATCACGTTGGTTTAAAAATTACTCCAGACTTTCGAGAGGTGTGAGAAAAGGTTTCCTGTTAATTACATGTAAGTTTATTATACTCTACTAATAGTTTAAATGCTCTTAGCTTAAACTTGCATATGCATCTCAAAATCAAAATCATTTCTTCAAAATGTGAGATGATGCCGATGACATGGTTAATTTTAACAGTGAAACTACCAAGTTTACCCAGACAATGAAAATTAATAATGTTTGCTTCTATTATATAGATAAAGGCAAATACTCTTCAAAATATCTCCAATGCTTTTCTGTTTTTCATTTCAGTTCTAGCAATTACATAATTAAGCAAAATTCACACACCTTTTACACGGGGTGGGGGGGGGGGATGTGCATGAGCACAGGTCGACTTCACCTTTAGTCGGAATTAAGTATCTAGCATCAAAACGGTATGACACACCTCTGCGTACGATACACTCCCATCACTACCAAGCTTTATCGCTTCAGCTTGATCGTCACACTTGGAAGGAGTTTCCGAATATTCTTTATCCTTAGTACCAACAATAGGGGCACGGTGTGTTGAACATGATTTCTTAATATCCAGGAAAGTTTATCAATTCATATCGGGGTATAATCCAACTTTCTTGCTGTAATTTCAGCGTACAGTTTTATTTCCTAGCCTACTGCAAAATAAATGCCATGTTCTGGCAGTTATTGACAGTCATGGACAGTTATGTTAATTCAGATTCCCCGATTCGTGATGATTATCAAAAGCGGTGATTGTCACAAGAGCTGGACCAATACGATTTCGCCATGTTCCGCTTTACATGTTCTCTTGACCAATTGGTCAACCAGATTTCACAGTCCATTTCATTTTCTTAAATTGTTCACTGAACTTTGCTGATGATGGCTTTAGTCTGAGGTACTCTCAGGCTGTCCATCTGGTTTTAGATGGATTGCTTCTCGGCCTTTTTGCTAAGATCATGTGTAGTATCTGTTCCCTTTTTCGAGGGGAATGGTGATGCACACTCGACGATGATCACACAGTCACAGTCCCGATGCAAGGGGACTGGGCTTGAGAGCGGATCAGTCGTTCGGTAGTTTGGTTTTCGTGCCCAGGTTCTTTCCTGGGCGACTTTTTCTTAAAAAGTATCTGGTTTTAGATGCAGCCTATACATTATATAATATGTTTGTCGAATATAATATCCTCTTATACCGGTGCATGTGTGTTGTGTGCTATGTAATGCAGTATATGGTTGTATTTTGTATTGCACAGTTGTTCATCAAAATGGCCTCTATCACGTAGAAACTAAGTTTATTAATTGAAATTGGGTTTTGGTTATCTTTTTAGGGAGACATGATTAAGCTTCTAATTCAATGTTGAATACATGTCGCTGGTAATGTAAAGGTGTATACAATGCGGTGACCAACAAAACATTCTCTTATTTTACAGAAGCTCTTCAGGGGCATGTATTACTATTTTCTACGTGATTGGATAGAAGCCTATGGTCGGGAAAAAATCCACGTAATGATGCTTAGCGAATGGATGAGTGACTCCGTGAACCAGTACAAAATGTTATCGGAATTTTTAAATTTAAGTAAGTAACAGTTTACACACCTTCTGGCAAATTAAACGTATATGCTATAACAATAATAAATGTCATTCATTTAACACCGTAACAGATTCATAGCACTTTGTCATCGTATTCTCCATAGATACGCCATCAGATGAAATAATACAGCGGATTGTTAGCAGAGGGGTTCAAAATGCACAGACGGAAAAGAAAAAAAGAGCAGGTGTAATACGACCAGATACTAAGAAAATGCTTCAAGATTTCTACCGACCATTGAACCACAAACTAGCTGAATTACTGAACGACACAAGGTTCTTGTGGGACTATTAAATTTCAACTACCAATAATGGAAGCTTCTTAGAACGAGCACAATTATTAAGGCAAAGACGATTAATATTCTATAGACATCTGTATCACTGAACCAAATACATGTTTTCAGTGATGACTTTATGACAGAATTCATCATCTTGATATGTCATAGTCAACAGCAACAACGAATGAGCGCTTGTGCTTTGGTTATATTATGGTTGTAAGATATTAACATATGCTGAATCTCTGGAATGCTCCTTTAAGACTAAATTATTGATGACGTCAGCTCCTCAGTCTAGGACTAAATGCTGATCCCATTATTTCATTAGTTTGATAATATTATAGACACTATTCTGTATCAAGCATTGTATCGGAGATACAAACGGGGTATATATCACGGGGTATATAAACGGGGTATGATAGCGGGGTATGATCAAACTGGGAATATATATATATACACACAATGTGTATGTAATGTGAATTACGACCGTCCTTACCGGCTTCGAACCTCTGGACATACAATCAGCGTCCATAGCCTGGTGGTTAGGGTGTTCGCATGTTAACGGGAGGTCCGGGCTCGAATCCCAGTGGAGGCTGGAACTTTTTTGCACTGTTCTGGATTTTACAACTCACTACAATTTCAATTATATATAGATATATATATATATTATATATATATATATATATATATATATATATATATATATATACATATGTATACACATAAACATATAAAAAAGAAAATAAGTCTACCATTTCCTGGCAATTTCTGCCTAAGTTTACTCCAGACATATATACAAACTTGCAAGGAACCTGCCTGGACGCCGTGCCACGTATGTTATGATGATATTAAATTATAGAGTATTGTGTGGAGTACATATTATAAGTGAATTGACAACATTAATGATACATAACTAATCCATGTTGAAAACCGAAAGTATGTTAGCTTCAACGATTCACATGGTTCGAATGCGAAAGTTTCGCATAATTAGTGGTTATGTAGTGTACATATAAATCTGACATATTATAGTGTGTGAATGAAAGGTTCTTGCACTAACTCACATTCTCACAAACATTCGAACCATTAAAGCCGCAATTGTAGCATTTGGGTATAGTAATTTCTCGTCATACCGAACAAGCAATTTTATATTTCACGTAAAATAATAAAAGGACAATCTAAACAAATTGTGGATTCATACAATTCCTGCGATTCCAATGTAGAAGAAATATTGTGTTTCATACGTAATGGTAAAGTTTTAGGGTTTTTGTGCAAATCTTCGAAGATTTATCGTAATAACAACATTCCTAGTGAGATGTTGGTGGAATAAAGTAACAAATTGTTATTAAAAATTTATCTGTAAGATTTTAACGGTCGAATGTGGTACCAGACGGTTGTGAAAACTTCAACTAAAAATATAGCATTCGGCTCTTCTAAATGTCTGATAATCAAGCTCGTGAAATATTGCCCCATCCTTTTTCAAATTTCCTTCACGTTCCTTCACGTTGTAGTTTATATACACCATGAATATACAGAAATTTACGCACACACAACTCTACATCAAAGAAGATGAGGTAATTTATTTATATTGAACGAGTCTGTAAATTTTATCATTGCATACACATCTAATTTCACGTGGAAAGTCGAACCACAAGTATTGTTAATCCGAAGCATTTGAGAGACGTCTCCAAGACCTGGCCAAAACTACTCTTTCATTATTATTTTATTTTTTCATTTCATTCTTTCTTACTGGGTATTTACATAATAACAGTGGCATGGGATCCAGCGTAAGGTTGGTAGTGTTATGAAATAGTAATACTGCCCTCTTTGATGTTCCTGGAACACTCCATCGAGAGACCGTACAGGCCCTTTAAATATTTATCTGGGTCGAGGATTCAGCTTTCCCACGAGACGTTTTAACTATCTTATTGAATCATGTTACAGGGCCTTTTCCCCCAAAATAGATCCGATGTATCTGTGGAACATTCGAGAAGGCTCTTCTCACGTGGTATGGGGTAATTTCCATAAAAAGGGTGGACTTCCAAACTCCCAACCAATCAGGGAAGATCAGTGCTTTATGCACTGATTTTTATATCGTTAGTTAATGCAGGATGGGCAGGTTATCAGCTGCCTTCTGACTATGCGCAGTAGGATTTTCGCTGGAGTGTTTTATAAAAGCGGCATGGTCCCGCAAGTTTGTGACTTCGAGTTGCGTAATTGACGGAGTCAGATCATTGTATTTTCGTTTTTATTTTGCCGGCAAACTAATCATTTTATTTAAAGGGGCTATACAATGAATCCAGCCAAGCAATTAATGACAGGCGCCCTCTATTTTTCTCCAACTTCTGATTCTGTCCGATTAAGGGTTGTACCATTGTGTGTGTGTGGGGGGGGGGGGGAGCTCAGGCAGTGAAAAGTGCTGTTTCACCTCAATCATAGTAGAATGACTGTGGAATGCTGTTTAGGCCTAGATGTTTATGTTATTGGAGAATGCCAAGGGAGTTGTTATATGTTCTACTTGGAATGACCTGTTACAATTTGTAGTGTCGGACATGTGGGTAATTTTTACACACATGGAAGGTTCACCTCTGCACTGTGGGCAAACAAATTTATAAATTTTTGGGTCGGCCAAGTGCATGATGTGATGCCGATTTATATTTTTAGTTATTTTTACTGATGTAATACATAGTGGTAATTCTATATGACATATGTATGGGTGTAATATTCTTCACCTTGGAGGGACATATTTTGTTGGGACATGCGTTCCCCTCCAAAGATCAACAATTCCGCTTTCGACAAAAGTGTGACACCGTAGCAGATTTTTCAGATAAGGGTATGGGGGGGGGGTGGTGGGGATTGGGCAGGCCCATATTAGCTACAAAATGGAAAAATTTAGAAAAACAAAAAGGTGAAAAAGAAACAAAGGAGATCTGACAAGTGTTTCAAAATTTTACTTTTTTAATTTCAAATTGATGATTCAGGGGCAAAGGCTGGGGTGCATACCAAGTACCCCTGGCAACCAGTCCGGCACTAATAATTGGTACAATTTTCCTACCATACTTTGTCAGAGTATAGCCTACTGCAGGAACAGTGTAATGAGATTGACTGGCCAGATCTGACTGAAACTTTCTTTCTATTGTGAAACCTTGCGATGGATCCATTGTGGGAGAGGAAACTGGGTTTAATGCCTCCCCTAATCCCCTTATTAATCCAATTTTGTGAACATTTTACAATAACGTCGAGGCTAATATTAGGGTGTGATAGAATTAACAACTTGCCATACATTTTTTGGAGGCATATGTTGCAAACAATATCCATAAATCATATTTTATTTTGGAGAAGTGATCTTATAATTTAGTGAACTTTTAAGAATGTATATATATGGCAACACCAATGTGAGTCTTTGTGAGAGAATTCATCACATCAGCCATACAGAAAATAACTCCCTTCTATTATTTAGGACAATTTTATAGAGTGGACATCATTTTACAAAAACATTTCATTTTATATAGTCTAATTTTAGAGTATTCCTGTACATAGCATGCCTCTGGAGTATTCATTAAAACAGTGTCACAGCAGATACCTCAATTGTATACAAAAACAACCGGTACTCATGGCTCGTAACTACTGTTCATGTCCTGATACACATGTTAAGAATACAAAGTAGTTATTACTGATGCACGGTTGTGGGAGAGTAGTTGTTGTATCCAATCATTGAGTGCGAGTTCTTTAATACTAATTGTAATATGAAGTCGTATCTAGTAATTTTTTGCTGTAAGTAGGTCTACTGATATACCCTAACATGGCCTTTCTTTGTTATCTTCATGACGAATTGGAGTCATTTAAAGAGAGGCAAGGGCGTAGGAACCGGGGGGCTGGGGGGCGCCAGCCCCCCAGTGAAAAATATGGGGGGGGGGGGCGAAAGTATCATTCCGCCCCCCCCGCTCCGCAAGTCAGAAAACCCCGTTTTCATTTCTAAATGAGAAACTAGAGCACCAGTGGTGCAGAAGCTCATACCTTTTAGAGCTTAAAAATGTAGGGCCCACAAAACTTTATGGCCCACCAAATTTCAGGCCATTTTTTAGATTCCACCAATTTTAGGCCCATGAGGGATAACCCCCCCCCCCCCCCTCCCCTCCCTCCGTTAGCAGAATCCTGGCCACACCACTGGCTATAATTCCTATTTTCCCCCTTTAAATCCTATTTTACCCACTCTCTCAAACAATACCACTGACCTACCATATTAAACTTTCTCCCCTCTACCTGAGCAGACCTGAAGTACTCCTTGCCAAAATTTTAGCTGGCTGCCTACATACCTCAGGCTCAAAGACTTCTAAGAATCGGCAAGTGCTGATTGGCTGTAGGGCTCTCACGCTTACAGTTCAGCAGTTAATAACAACTCCCAGTCCTGCTTCAATTCCACTAACAGCCTCTGCAGAGCTTAACCACAAATGCAAACAAACACTGCAGATACTGGGAGACAAATTAAAGGAGCTTTGGCAAAAGGTGAAGGCTCAGATTTTTTTTAACAATGGGGATTAATTGTAATTAATTAAATTTTGACCAAAAATTATTAGGCATCACATTATTCATACACAATCCAACAATCATCAGTTCAACTTTGATCCATCAAAATCTTGAGGAGATTGAGATATTTGAAAATATTACAAAGAATGACCCCCGATGACCTCCTAAATGACATTTGACCTCAATTTTCCAAACACCCCTTGTAACTCCTATCCCGAGGAACGTTGTGACCAAGTTTCATTATCACTGGCCATACACTGTACGAACAGGAGCAATTTGAAAATATTGGGCCGCGGCCCGGGCCACAAAAGACCCCTAGTTGATCTTTGATCTGAAATTCATGAACACCCTGAAGGTAAAACTTCCATAGTACTATTGTGACAAACCCTTAACATTGTACCATGGAATCTGTAGGAGAAGAAGCATTTTGCGTATTTCCACAAAATGGCCCATTACGGCCCACAGGTGACCTTTGACCCCATATTTCGGACCATCTCTGATGGCCCTATACCCAATGGTCCTTGTGTCCAAGTTTCATGAAATTCCATCAAACGTTGTGCGATTGGGAGCGGTTTTACCAATTGTTGACGGATAGAGTGATAGAGTGATAGAATGATAGAGTGATAGAGTGATAGACGCCGCACTGTAACAATAGCTCACACCAGCATGCTGGTATGAGCTTAAAATCTCATTTGGAGCACCAAATTGCATTTAAGGCCAGGTGAAAATGCAAAATTCTTTACAAAATGGAGTGGGAGTTAAAGTGTGCTATATTGCACCAAATTGCATCTGAGGCCACCTGGAAATGCAAAAAAAATTCATTCATGTTTTTCAATGCATATCATGGATTGTAAGATAACTTTCTTTGAGGGTACGGAAAGGACCAAATATTGTTTAAGGGAAAGACAATACATGCTAGACATGTTTATTTTGACATATGTAGGCCTTAATATATTGACCTATAGAGACTACACTTCTCAATGTCATATGCATGAACAACTTTGAAAAACAAAGGATAGGTAGTTGTGGAAAATGGGATAGTTTTTCTTCCAAAGCAACTATCCATACCTCGCCGATATGTCCACAAAAACTGCCTCACGTGTCTCACTTTCACCAGAAATGTACTATACGCACAACTTCAGAAGTGTTATACCATTTTGGTGACTTCAGTTGGTGAGATTTAATTTGATGGGCATCAATTTAACAACGATGTTTGATGTTTGCTTGCAGTATTTTATCTCCTGTGAAATTAAATTGCTTATATCCATAACATTTGGTCTAATGCAAGCTGTGATAACGAATGGGAAAGAAAATAGCAAATTATAGTACAGTTTTGAATGTTCTTTTGTCAAACCGATCTTTTAACTGCCAATAATAATTTTACTTCCACTGTTTAATGTTTGATTAATCATATCATATATTTGTGGAAATGAGCTTAAGAATCTACAACCATTGATTATGTGTGCTCTGTAAAGTCTTCAATTGTTGGCTTATGGACGGTGGACAGTCTTGGTATAATTTTTTGGTTCATCAATAGGGTTTATCAAGCCTGTTTGGATGAACATAGATTAACTACCAGAACTTTCACAATGTTCTCCAGAAATGCAGAATGTATCCCTAGGTTTTGGGCTCTTGCACAGGTACCAGATGCCATTGTTTGGTGGCTGTGGAGTACTTCACCTTGACCCTGAAAAGAAATCATAAGAGGTGGTTGTGATTTGCATACTATTTGATTTGAAATACTACCTAGAAACAATTAACATCATCAAAAGGAGTGTAGAACTGTATGTTCATGTACTAGGTAAATACCTTGAAAGTGTTTCAATTTAGTTATTCATTTAACCTCTGGTTTAAGACATAAACGAATCCACAAACCACCAATTGCATCTATGGTAATAATGTAAATATTCTGTTGTGAAGCGAGTCAGAAGTGTGCATAAAAGGTATCATTTGAAATGGGTTGTACATCTAATGCCATTCACTACACATATTAAATAAGCATATAATGAGGGCATAGACAGAAACACTTACTCATCATTCCCATCTCCATCTCTCTTTGGGACGGTTTCTGTGAAAGTTGAAATCAATGGCTGCCAAGTACTTTCTCGCCACATACAGTATCCAACGTAGCTGTGATAAAGAACGAAAAAGTTGGGGTCGTATGTTATTTATAAGGTTTGATTATGCAAACTTTTATCAGGGTTTCTTGGCCAGAATATATTTTATAGTAATATTTACCTTTTCAGTAATTGTGTTTGCAAGCAGTTGTCTTACCATGTACACAAATACACACACACAACATTTCCATCAAATTCTTGGCCTTTTGGCAAGAATTCAACAATTATTCACAGACCGTCATGAGCCATTATTCTAAAAAAATGTCAGCTGGCAGGGTAGTTGAAGGATGTCCATGCAACCCACTGTTGCCATGACAGGGCTTTTAGGTTTTGACATGGGGCATTAAGGAACCATAATGCAATGCTACTTCTGCATGTATTGTCCTGACTCTCTAAATTCACTCTGATAAAGGGCCACCTGGGCTGGATGTCCAGGAAGTGGCTCACCATCCCACCATAATATATATTTCTCCTTAAGGAGAGGAAGGACTTCCAGGTGTCAACATGGGCTATTCATTGTAATCAGCTAATGAGCTAACATGACTTTATACTGCTAACAAGAGACTACTGTAACTCTATGTACTGAAGGTAGTTTATATGTAGGATGACTTCCTGTCAATGCTCTCAACGCAGATGTTGTACATGTAGAAGGTGAAGTGGAGATGAAGGGCAAAAGCTGGATTTGAATACACTAGATGTATTACTTGCAAATATTACAACAGTGACAGAAGGGTATTCCATGCAAATAGACCAAATCTAATCCTCCTTCATCTCTTGTTGCAACAGTGCATGCCTTGGTAAACAGTAAATACTGAATAGTACAGAACTTGGTGCATTCAAATTTGGCCAAGTATAATTTGTTCCATTGGAAAGTATGCATGTAGCATTAGCATTGATAGATTTTATGAGAAGTTTGCATCTCTGAAGCATAGATCTACTGAAAACAAATACAAAAAAATAAATGCTGACGAAAACATGGCACAAAAAATGTTGCATACCATAGGCCTATATAGTGCAGACTAAATAAAGTACCAAAACAGAATGTGACTTTCTACAGTATGTTGGGTTTCACTGACCTTAGAATGAAGCTTAGCCTAGCTACATACCAAGCAAAATAACTAGATCAATAAAGGAAACTAGGAAAGTGAATGTGGTGGAAGTACAGCCTATACCTACCTTGCAATGCATGCATAGGACAAACAGTAAATTAGTTCAGTTGGCCTTTCAACCAAGTTAATAGTATCGTCAACTATCCTAAATTCATGCACTAGTATGTTAAATTATTCTATAATGTCCATTGTAATATTCTAGCCTAACCATTTTTGCAATCTGATACTTATTCTTCACCATTATGAACACTTTAAAGTTTGCTTTTGCAAAACTTCTGCTAAAAACTTTCTTGTTGCTTTATACAGTTTATTATTTCATAAGCTACACAAAGTTATAGGCAGAATCATATGCTGGGAGTTAACCACAAAATGTCCATTCTTTGGAACATTGTTTTGTTGGGAGGTCTTTTTGCTGATTTTAGAGTGTTAGTCGCCTGGGGAGTAGGAGAAGGCAAGAAAACAACATCTACGTTCCATTAGTTTTGTACAGTTGGTGCTTATATCTAAGGGTGAGTAGTAGTGCTGCATTGAGTTTGGTCATACTTCCTGCATTTTCAGCAAGCAATGTGTCAATTATATATCAATCATAATTTCTGGATTTTCAGTGGGCCATGAGTCAATTATACATCAATCAGAAAGGGAAAAAAAGAAGTCACATTAGTAATAAAGTTAGGCCTGTCCTTAGTCACCTAAAGACTACTATTAGTCTATGTTCGCTAACTACATGCACCCAAATGTTTGCTCCTAGCTAGGAAGGCATACATATTTTAACCACATGTACCTGCATCCTTTTCCTTCAAAATGATGACTCCTGATGTAAATATCATTTTGTAAAACTTGAAAATTATCCACTTTCTTTATGCTTCAATAAAGCATGTGGGCCAGGCATTACCTTTTTTTCAAAGTAAGCAAAACCAACAGAAAATAAAGATTGCTACCTAGTACTTTGATCTGGGATATGCAGTCTGTCATAGATCTGTGATATTGGGAAGGCCTATCAAATGTTCGTATAATTAGTAGGTCGACATCAATTTATTTATCTTCTTGTGGATTTTTTGAGGATGCCAAATACCATGAACGACATAAGGTATCTTTGCCATTTGTAGAAATGTAAGGCTAACAGTGATGTTAACTGCACTAATGAACACAGGTATTATTTTGTAAGAAATTTTGGCAGGTAAGAAGTTTAAGACACGAAAGGCATTTGAAACTAGATAAAAGATTCAAAGTGGCTATTCTTATGACTAGTCGTAAGAATAATTTCCGACTAAGCATGCGCAATTGCTATTTTTATGACCAGGAGTACTATTTTTACGACGAGGAGTAACAATAATTTCCGGGTAGGGTTAGCGTTAGGATTGAGGTTTAGGGTAATGTTTAGGGTTAGGGTTACCCCTACTACATGCGCAGTTGCTTTATTTACTTTACTGCGCCTGAATTCGCCTTTGTCGTAAGAATATAGTTTATAAATAATTGTGGCCTGACCAAATGCACGCTTCGTTGAACTATAGTTAAACTATAACACGGAGAGCCGTACAAACTATCTTGCTATTCAGTGCCTAACAAAAGGACGTGTTTATTGTGTAACACTTGTGCGGTCGGTAGATCGAGCCGACTTGTATGGCAGGCTTTGTATACGAAGATAATCAATAAATAAATATTTGTTTGACAATTGTTAGACGTAGTCAGCTTCATTGAGCCGGAACTACGCAACTAAGTGTCATATGTACAGGCAAGACTATCAACTGCATGTAGTCGGGATAGGATATACTTATTGAACTTTAATATAAATCTACCTATGATATTGTGGGCTTGGAAAGTGACGAGTTTAGTGCGTAAGTGGAGCAAGTATATAAAGTTATATAATAGTTTTTTATAATAGTAAATTATAAATTAGTTAATTGTAAATTATATTTACATAATAGTAAATTATATAAAGTTATATAAAGTATATGAAGTTGTCAACTTTTAACGAGAACTTGAGCCATATTTTGTCCAATATATTCTCGCCGGTTCTCTCACGCAAAGAGCTACATGTTCAAGGTACCCGTGGAAATCGCTTTAGGGCATGCAAATGACAAATACAAAAATCACGCAATTTCAGAAAGATTCATTTAGCTTAAAGGTTTGGTTTCACATAAGGAGCGCCGGGGAAGGGGTGACGTACAGGTATTTTGTAACTATCTGGTCCTGTTCTACAATTTGGAGTGTTATACGGTATATGACACATTTTCCTGTTACTCGGAACTTTTCGTGCAAGTGCCCAGGCTCAGTTTAGCTTATGAGAAGAGAAAGGGGACATCACACACGTACAACCTACACGTGAGTCAGGTAATACCCCCTCCCCCTCCCCCACACCGGCAGTAGTATACAATACATGACCTCTCGCAGAAGCACATTGAATTATAATTACACCTGCTCAATGATCGAATGGCCGACTCCCAGATTTGACATCTTTGGCAAAGATACAGTTTTGCATCAAGTGACTGGGAAAGTTGAATTAATTCGTTTGAGTTGTCTTTACAGTAAACTCAGTAACTGACCGTTTTTTTTTTCTTTCTTTCTTTTACCCTTCAAACTTTAATGACTTAAGAAATAGACAGTAAAGAAAATTGCCTCATTTATTAAACTGGATCGGTTTAATCAAATATATTGATAATAAAGATCGAGTCTTTAAATAACATATGGTTTGCTTAAACCAAACAATGAACCTTCCGAAAGATAGATACTTCCTGCCAAAAACAAAATTGATGTTATGGCATTGTCATATAACGAAATGGAAAAAATAATAAAAGGACTATTTCAGTAAAACTTCAACATCATAAACTACGGTAATATAGCTGGTCATAAACTACAATATCATAAACTAAGGTATTATAGCTGGTCAGTTGAAAAGCATCAGAGCCGTATATAGAGAGAGTTTGGCCAACCATGTAACCGATTTGGATTGGTCGAGAGGGAAAACGCCCACACAGGGTGGTAAAATAGGTCCACTTGAAAACTTTTTAGCAGGCGACACGCATACTCACAGTGTATAGACTATCGTTTGTGTACACGAAAAAAGTACGAAATTATGAAAGAAATGGTGCTGGGGATGCTGCAATCGGTCAGAACATGGATATTGTTGTTTGATTTTCCGACTGACCATAAAAGAAGAGGAATTTTTTGGAAGTAGAAAGAACAAGATGGATATCTAATGAAAAAAGTCTGTGTAGCCTAGGCCCATACTAGCCATAGGCCCTAGTGTAATACGAGTAATGTACAAGCAATGCGAGAATTTTACGTTCAGACTGGTTTCTGTAATTACATGCATGGCTATTCTCTCTCGTTTTACGATCCACAAATTCGATTTCATTATGCCAGCTCTTCTATAATCATAGGCATGGCAGTTTCAGTCGCACATATAGTTATCCTAATTCCTAGTTATTGTATGCCTAGGCTATGCCTAGCCTAAAAAAGTATCACTTTTAGTTTAATGTAAAAGGGTGGGCTAGCCTCTAGGCATCACGTAAAGCCCTAATCCTTAGTTAAGCCCGAAGCATAAGTTAAGCCTGGGCTTAGACCTGGAACATTCTTGCTATTACTACAACTGTTATAGCACATTACATATGGCACAGTATAAGGCCCAATTAAACTAGGTCTATGGAAAACAAAGTAGCCTAGGCCTAAACTAGTTAGGCTAGGTCTATACTCATTGGCAACTTGTGGGTTGTGTACACATACAGGCCTAATTATATAGACCCTTTTAGTATGCCATAAACAAGTGCCCAAATGGTTAAATGATCTTGGTTTGTGTTAATTGTCAGCATTGGCCTAGCCTTTTTAGGCTAACATGAATTCAGCCTAATTTTTTCTTCTTCAAAAGTATAGCCTAGGCCTTGGTTTAATTTGGATGCAGTCAACTATCATTTATCAAAGTTGCATCAGTACCTCCTTATTCCCTTAATTGACACCCACATTGACGATTGAAGTTAAAAAAAATCTTTTTAAATTATCTTTAGACAGTAAATTTTAACTCCCTGAATTTCAGGACTTTTTTTACAAATCAAAGGTGACATGTGCTCTGAAGAAAAACTCCTAACATAAAAAGCCACAGTTAGCAGACTGTAATAAAGACAAACCTGGTGAGTGACTACTAGACTGAAATCCAGTTCCTGCAACCACAGCAATAAAGTCTTTGTTTTAATCAATGCACTTGTGTGTTTGAAACTTTCAAATGGACACTCAATGGCAGTTGGTTAAGATATAAGGTTTTACCTTCATCATGGAGAGTTGAAGGGAATCTGCCTCATCATCTGAATAATGGACTCAAGGATAGCAACAAATCATGATTGGATAATGATTTTGAGCAAGTAAATATCTGGCAATTTGAAAGTTTGTATTATTTTTTTACATATTATTTAAGCTGTTTAGCTCACACACAAGCAAATGATCAAGTGACAACAACCGATGCAGTATATTTAAAGGTATTGAAGACATGCCCTAAACCGCATGCCGCGCTCTGAAAAAGTTTACTTTCCGTTGCTTGCAAGTGAAGTTTTTTTTGTGTCACTACAAAATGCAGACAGTAATGAAACCTGATACCTTGTTATCTTTTATTTAGACCTGAGATGTCCACGCTGCTATGTGCACTGTGTTGTGGGTATTGACTGTGATGTTTGTATTGACTGTACACTAATGTCTATTTACAGATGGTAGCAAGCTGTGTGTGTATTTTCTGGGATCAATGGTGGTGTCTAACACTTCTGTTACACCGCATTCGAAACTAGGTCAGATAACCGGCATGAGACGTTTCTTTGTGCGAGAGTCTCCACACCCTTTAAGGAGAAGTATTTATATCCCATTAATAGAGAAAGAATTATGTTTCAATTGGTAGCATGCAACTTAAAATTTTGCAAACATTAGATACAATCAAACAATAACAAGGTTCATTTACAAGGTAATCTACTGCCCTTTATTTCACATTAGTCTGTCACATCAGAAGGTCACAGCTTTCAATAATTATTCAAACAAATTCCCTTGATGGGTGCTTCGTTAGATTCCTGCAATTTTCAAGTTTACCAATGTAATAAGTTCTGAATGTGGCAATGTGGAGAAGCTTTGGGATAATCTGTGGATAAGACTGCCAGACTATCAACAAGATTCCACATCCATGCCACTCCAACTGCTTCCTTCACCTCCTTGCAGATGTACCACATGTCCAAAAAAAAGTCAGCATTGGTTAATGTAATTAAAATCTGGCTTCCTCCTGAGCTGGCAAATACACATGAATTGCCAAGTACAGAGGTCAGTGTGAAACCACTGAAAGATCTTCTCAGCTTTCAAGAAAACAAAGACTTGAAGCCAAATTGACAGAGGCCACACTGACACCATTCCACTCTCATAAGATGAAGGTATCACACACACTTCATTTTGCTTCTGCGATGCAGTGCCTGGTAGACTGTGAGGGTCACCCAATGGATGTTTTAACAACTGCCTGGTTTATAGAGCTCTGCAACAGATAATTCATCCTAATGTCTAGTTGTCATCCTGTCATGGCCTTGAGCAAGTTGAACCCACTTCAACACAAAGCAGCTATTGAATTCTTGTCTAGGTAGTGTCAAATCCACATCACCATCATTGCTGGTTCCAGCTACGCTGACCATGATAAAAGAGTACAATGAGGGTTTTTTAATTCACCCAACAGAGCTTGCATTCCAGTACCTTTGGGCAGCTGAAAAGATATTCAGAAATTGTTATATATGAGTGTGTTTGTATGCATGCATATGTGTGATTTTCTTGCTTTACAGAACAGCTCCATTTTGATAAGCTATGTAACATGGAAACCTGCCAATCATATGTTTGAAATAGGACAGGCTGAAACGATTCTTAAATGGAAAGCTTAACGACTTCTTGCATTTTTATACATCACTGTTCAGGTAAGGCCAGTAAGGGCAGTATGAAAAATAAGTAACAATTAATAATTATCATTATGGCCATTTGCTGTCTGCATAATAACAAACTGAATGATGTCATCAGCCCTGTGCTCAGTTGACAACACTGACAAGTAGGCACACTATGTCAGTGTGATCCATGAAACCTTATTAAGGACATGACCTTATAGTATATATGTTAATGGAAAATACATAAGCTACAACATACACCAGTCTTCAGTTGTTGCAGGTTTTTTTTTCTCGACAGACCCATTCAATCTGTTGCACCTACTATAGCCTAGTACTACATTCCTGAGAAATTAACACCACAATATCAGTCTTAGGTTTGCCCACAGACTCCCAACTATTGCTAACTCCTACACTCAAGTATATAGTTTAGTTTAGTAGAAAAAAAGACCAGGAGAGACATGCAAGTCCCCATTAAGGACCCTAAGGCTATATGAGAGGAATAAAACCGAGGCCATCAAATGTCATACCCAATTACAATGCTTAATGTACTCATCCAAAGTATTCTTAAACCCATTCACACTACTTGCAATTCAACCTTCTCAGGCGAACCATTCCATCCATTCACAACCCTTGTATAAGTTGTATTAGACTTTAGAGAAAAAGTTATGCTGAATATTAATCCTACTATGTAACTTCTGGAGTTTAATACAATGACCTCTGGTACAACTACTTTTTGGCAAACCTGAAAAGATCAGTGAAGCATAAATTGTCATTTTATGTGTAGGCCTACTTAATTTAATTGAAGGATCTATTAATGTAGGCCTGATGCTATAGTTGTGCGTCTGTAATCTAGCCTAGCCAGGACTGTGATGTGTGCTTTTCGTTTGTATGACTAAAGTAGGACTAGTAGTATGAGGCGTAAAATAAAACAAGTGTAATGACAGGTTTTCAGCTAGTTTTCTATGCATTTCAGGTGTGAAGATAAACGTAAATGTCATTAACTAACGCATACTCTAATTCATTACCTGATATCCATTTTGTTCCTCGCATGCCTGTCAAAATCTGACATTCTGAGTCGCTTCGTTTGTTCGCAACGAGCACAGTGTGCAAAGCTGCTATATATTGTGTGTGGTGTTTTTCGTGTTTCGCGCAACTGGTAACGACAACTGGACCTATTTTGATGCCCATGGTTTGCGTGTGACGTCACAAATCGCCAGTTGGCCAAACTCTCTCTATATACGGCTCTGAAAAGCATCTGTAAACAGCGCCCGCATTCGTTCTCGGATATAGGGTCAAATCATATCCACAGCGCCGTTTGAAGAAGACTGTATAATTATAACTATTTCAAGAAGAAGAATATTGCAACCTCTTATAACGGCTATTATAAAACTTGGTTGAAGGAAATGACAAATAGCAGATATTTCCGATATCAGGTATATCGAAACCGAACACTACACACATAGGCGTAGGTCCCGTAGGTGGCGGGCTGCAGCCCCCCCCCCCCTCCTTCCCGCAACCAAATTTTTCCCATTTTTTTCGGGCACCTACTGAAAGAAAAATAAATAGCAATGAATAGCTTAAAAATGATCTCCTTGGTAATTAAAATAAAGTTGTAAGCTTGGCCGACATTACTACTGTAAAAGAGAGTTTTGACATAAATGGATCTGTATGGTTTTTCTCCATCTACATAAGACATTTGGTTGTTTACATTAGCATCCGGCGGTATACTGTGCAACTTTCACGGATCTTAAGGCACACGATGCCATGCAATGTAATGACCGATGCTTGCTTATATGATATTGGCATCGATATGTTGAACGCGCGCTTCGCGCGCGAAAAATTTTGGCCTTTTTTTCGGGCAAGTCGTTACAGCCCTAAATCCAATTTGGCTCCTACGCCTTTGACTACACACATAGACAGTTTTTGAGGCTGTTCATCATGGAACATGCATCTCAATGCTCACTGATATGATGTTATATCTGCTCTTTGCTTTACAATTTCGAACAGGCGTGTAGCGAGTAATTGCCAAGGGAGGGGCGAAGCCTGTAGGCAAACTATCTAAGCGAAGCGCCACCATGAGTTGGCGCGAAGCGTACAAGAAAAATTTTGGCCGAAAATGCCTCCCAGATCGCTGGAAATGACACTTCCCAGGCCTTGTAAGTTGCATCTAAGCATTGTCTATTTTGAAATTACTAGCGATGTCGTAAAGAAAATTTGCTCGGGGGGCGGGGCGGTCGCCCCCTTCCCAAAATGCGTCATGTTCCCCGACGACTCGGTCGAGTTCAAGACCAGCCACAGTTGCATGGTTACATATAGCGCAATTGTAAAATTACTTAAGGCGTCCATACACACACACGCGTTATGATAGACCATATATAGTATTTATATAGATACATTAGTGAGAGAGGAAAAATGGAAACGTCAAAAATGGAGTTGTCGGTGTAAGGGGTAGGGTGAGGCGCACACCCCCTCCGTAATCCTTGATCTGTCACTGGCTACCCTGTGTATATAATTGGGATCAGCACTTTAACTATGACTGTTCCTCTTTCTCTTCCCGATGTCTTGGTTATCTTCTACTCCCTCCTTTTCTCCTTTTTCTCTCTTTCTTCTTTTTCTTTTCCCTTCCTTTCTCTCATTCCTCCTCTTTTTCCCCCCTCCTTTTCCCTTTTTTCTTCTCTTTTTTTCTCTCCTCTTTTCCTTACCCGGGGGGCGCGCGCCCCCAAAGCCCCCCCTGGATACGCACCTGTAATGTTATTAAGGGACTCGCGAGAGAGAGGTACTGGGGTATCTCGATGCCGTATTTTACGCTTCTTCAGGAGACGTCTCCAACGGGCGATAAAGGAAAACACTGACAGTTCTCACAAAAACAAGTTGACAAGATAGGATTTGATTAGTGATTCGTTATAATTTCTTCTCTGTTGATTTTCTTCTCTAATTAAAGGGTCTATATAGAATGAATCCGAGAGAAGCATCGCTTGATGGGAGCGAAATGCCGTGTGCAAATCATCCCTATGGCAACACACTGAAACTCGACTCCCAACAATGTAGACAGATACTGATCTACATGATACAGTAGTATACACGCATTATGTACGATATATATACACACACTGATCTACAGTACTGTATGTAGCCGAGTACCACATATACAGCGCTAGCTAGATTGCCGAGTCGCAACGCTCGTACGTACTATACTAGGGAATTGTGTGTAACAACTCCCCGCTCGTACGTACACGGCCGTAATTAACTTCACTATTACACTTATACACAAATATATTGGTCTAGGTGCATATAGGGCCGGGACACAGTCTACTCGAAATACACATCGAAATTGTGTCTAGCTCTACAAAGCAACGTAGGACTAGAAAACCAGCCGGATTATACAGTTGTTCTTCGGCCGATTCGAAGTAAGCTCGCACATTCATATGGTACGGATTCTAAAGTCAGGCCGTGCATTTTTATGTATACTGAATATGTACGTAATATATATCGACATACTTCGCATTGATAGCGTGTAATCGTGGTACTAGGAATGACTTTATTTTGCCGGCAATGAGATTTAGAATTTACTAGTTTGTCTAGTTTCTCTTGTCTGTGACTAACTGTACTGCAGCATTTTGATGTCGGGAAACAACACGAGAACTTCGAGCAGCCTATAGTACGTAACAAGGTACATTATGAAGGTAAGTCGCGATAATAGTAAACCTAAATGACGGAGAGGGTCCATTGTATACCATTTGATCTCAGTAATATCATGTTGGACTATATACGTAGAGTTCAAATCCAGCGACTTGGTGATTCCGATACGGGTAACATCGTTCATGAACAGGTCCCGATGGCTGCGATAAGTTCGTCACTGGTAATATAGGTGGTCCGTATACACTCATATCTTGCATTTTTCATCAGTTCACCTAGCCTAACATTGCCATACTCGACCACGGATAACTTCGTGGAAATATATAATGTATTACATAGGTGTCTACCCAAATCGTAACTGGGTCGACCAAGAAGAACTTTACATGACAAAAGCAATAACAGGGTGGGCAGAGTGAAGTTACCGAAGGAGCTTTAGAGTTCAAACGGATACTGTGGCCTTTATATTCCGATTACACACTGTTTCAGAACAAATCCCGCTCGATGTTGTCTCTGGTCAAGAGAAAGTGGGGGAGCGGGAGGGCAATAATAATTTTATATTTGATATCCAATGCATCGTGCCCTCTACGTGTTTTCATTTTATCGCTGATGTTCTACTTTGTGCTGTTGATACAAGTAATCATTTCTTGCAACTATACATGTAGCCTACACTTACTAGTTAATACGATTCTTAATTACAAGACATGAAATAATACCTTGCAAATAACATGGTAGTCGGTGAACTATGGATCATAACCACGGATAGCCTACGTAGTTTTCAACAATGCAGCAAATATGAGAGATTGTATGATATGTAAATTTATATATATTTACATATTTCTTAAATTTAGTCAACACATATTGGACCGGTGAAGATAAGAAAGCCCAGAGCTTTTCGGAATACTTCTTTAAACTGCATAGGATTGAAATAATTCGCTTTATTCATCCCAACGAGTTTCATTCGCGTTAATCAATCAATTTGCTTGGCAGTATACAATAACGATTAATAACTGAAGCAGGTAACTTTCATTCAGTCTGTAATCTATTGGACGTGTCTGTTTGTCGCCGTTGCTTGTCCTAAAACTTGACCAAACATGATAGTCGTAAATAGCTAAATCTAATGTGCTAAAACTGAATTGAAGCTAGCTGTCATTATTCGCTACACTCATAACATAAAAGCAGATTTCTTTAGGTGAGGTAGGCTACTATGCACAATTAATTGCTCTACTGACTTCCACACTATAGATGGTCAATTACCAAGGCCGCTAGAGTATAGACTATAAAAAACTAAATATATTTTGACTAAATATATTCTAACTAAATATATTCTGTGCCGCCCTCCTTACCCTCCCCATTTTTGGGAAGTATTCTACCGTAACAACGTATTGTACCATAATCTTAACACTGTAGGCATATGCGTTTCTGCATTAGAAATCAAAGTTCAGTGCATGATATCTCGGCAAGATCAACATGGTGCTCTAGTATTTTCCCAACATTCTCGCTACCATTAATGAGCGTATAGCGTGCATCGGTAAGTAGTTGTAAATATACCGTAGGAAATGAGACAAACTTGTGCTAATCAATAATGATCAATTCGATCCTCCTTGAGATAGATGGTTGCCATCTCTCAGTCCATTTATGTACACTCATATTTACGTACTGCTTTGTTTAATATGGATTGTCTGTTTGAGATAAAGAAATAGTATACACAACTTATATTCTTTCGTTCGCCCATGTATAATGTCTTTCAATTGATAACAAGCCATGAACAAAGGCAAACCTTAAACTCTAATAAGATTTCTATATATTGTTACAAAATTGTTGGTAGTCTTCCGCATCTTCTGGACAACCAAATCTTTACGGAATCTTGTATAGTGGATATAAAATTTGTTTAAATTTGGAGAAATCAATATGAAACCATCTGGTCACAGGAGAGTTTGTGATTTCGTAATTTAGGTTAAATACACTTCTTTCTCTTTTGATTGATTTCTTCACGAATTACAGCAATGCTATACTGCTTTACTTTTCTATGTTGGGGGTATAGGGTTGGTGGAGGTGGGGGTGGGGGGAGAGGGAGAGGGGGCATGCCAAGGATCATAGCTTTTCGAAATACCTCTTTAAACTGTAGGATTCATTGCTTTGAGATTAGTAGAAAACTAAAGACTGAAATCCTTGTTAAACTAATTTGGGTAAACAGCAGTTGGTTGAAATACCACTGGAACCATTTCAGTGTTCTGTACGGTAGGTCAGAGGTCACTTTCAGAAAGGTTACGTAAACAAAGTTGAATGCTTTAAAATCGCTGTAGGCTATAATGATAAAAGCATACTTTATTTGTGCATGTGTGTCTTCAATAAGCTCAATGTTTTCATGGCAAAAGGGCAGCAGATGGCAATAATTGGAACCATTTATATTTTATACATATTCCCATATTGACTAATTACGATAGAAATATGATTTAATTACTCTACTTGCAGACATAATATTACAAACATTCCTAGTGTACAGTACATAAAGATATAACATGTACTGTACATTCGATACAACGTAACCAATTGGAGATTCTTCAACGTTGTTTCCAAAGGTGCAAAACACAAAGCAATATTTTTCATCTAAGCAACCTACAGTTTACCAAAATCTCCAAAGATGGGGGGGGGGGGACACCCTTCACTGGATGACTTAACATCATAACCACCTTTTATAACAAAATTGTAATCATGCCCTTGTCTCTCTTAATTGACGGTCAGGTAAGAGATATGCAAGGTATAGTAATGCTATTCACTGGCTTCTGACTTCTGCCTTTAAAAAATAAGATGAAAAAAAGGAATTGACAATATTTGTGAGAAAACAAACTGGAAAAACTTTGAATATAGTTTTTCTTCAAAATTTGCAACTACAATATTAGCTTTCCCTACGTTAAAAACATTCTCAAAGTTTAGAGCTCAGTTGATGGCTGTTTCGGTATTAATTGATGCGTGTGTAGGCTCATTAATGGATGCCTATGGGATGCCTATAACGTTGTTAGGGCTACATTGATGATAACGTTAGTATGTTTATTGTTCCAGGAATTGGCTTAAACCTGCAACAGCCAGGTTTACTTTAAGCTCCCAATACTTATAAGATTCGGTAATGACTGACATTGTTCAAAGCTAGAAGAGAAGCAGATAATGTATTGTCATTTAATGAGAAATGTTATTTATTATGTGACAATGCATACTTTGTAATTTTCAGTTTCTTATTATTTATTTATATATTTAATTTTGATTTCGTCTCATATAGGACAAAACATTGAAAGGCATTCTTCTGGGCTCGCTGGCGTTCATTATTGTTTATTCAATGCAGTTAATGTCGCCTAGATCACCGAAGGAGAGTAGAGGCTCAAGAAACGGCTATGGAGAAAACTTTGAACTTTATAAAGAATTATCATACTATGAAGAAGATTATGGAACGTCCCCATATAGACAGCGTGACAACAGAACCGAGGTCATCAACGTTGGTGAATTCCCACCAAACATTACAACATTGCTCTCAGACAGAAATAATAATGCAGGCTCAAAGGAAATAATAGGAAACGTTAGCATGGATGTACTCGATCCACACACATATGATATTCGGAAACTCGATCCAGAGGTATATTTTATAGGAAAACCATTTCGTTATAAAATAACGATTGGAATAGTAATTCATACGTCTGCGTAAAACATAAAGAGCAACAGCATATTAATTACAATTGGATCATTTATGGCAAGGATAACCTTTCTGATTTTGATCAGGATGCGGCCTTTAGGAGGATTAACTTGGGCATATGATTAGTTGGTGGTGTTATAGAATATAACACACATATGTAACTGTTGGGGGTTTCGACATGTAAGCATTTGAGCTTTATCAGTCACAGCGGCTGAACAATCAACCGGCGGAGAGGGGAAGGGAGGGGGGGGGGGTGGGCGGCGCAAGTTGCAATTTTACCCGACTGAGTTAAGGACAAGATCCGCCATGAGACGGGCTGTAGGCGGGTCCAAAATTGTGTGGAGTGCGGTGAAAGTTTAGAGATCAAATGTTGCATTTCTGAGGTCTGCTTAGAGTATTAATTAGGACTATAGTTAGGTGTAAACGCAAAGTTTTATGCTGATAAATACTTCTGAGCTATGATTAATCTCCCGAATGAATGTTTTTCCTCCGACTGTCGACGGAGCTGGGTTATTAGCATTATCATTTCATCGAAGACATCTGTCGATGTGACGTTGAATTAAGAAAAAAACAAAGTATTGAATAGGCGCATTGAAAGCCCAATTACTCTTGTGGCTATGTAGTTTTATTTTTATCATCATTATTATTATGTTTTTGGTCTTCAGACAAGTGTATGAAGGACGACTTAAAGGTTTCTTCAATTCTCTCTTACTCAGACAAAGTCAAATTAATGTTAGCTGTGTGGCTGTTATGGGGAGCGGGTGGGAGGGGGGGGGGCAATAATGAACGGAATTTTATAGTGAATCCTAATCATTTCTTTCAAGTAGGTTAGGCGATGATAGTTGCGCTTTTCTCCCTTAAATGTTCGGCTGAAGAGAATGATATTACACTACGCGCAGAAAGGTAAATGTGTGTACTATGGTAAGCTTAGATGTACTATGTTAAGCTGATATGTACTATGGTGAGCTGATATGAACTATGGTGAGCTGATATGTACTATGGTGAGCTGATATGTACTATGGTAAGCTGATATGTTCTATGGTGAGCTGTTATGTACTATGGTGAGCTGATATGTACTATGATGAGCTGATATGTACTATGGTAAGCTGATATGTACTATGGTAAGCTAATATGTACTATGGTGAGCTGATATGTGCTATGGTGAGCTGTTATGTACTATTGTAAGCTGATATGGACTATGGTAAGCTGTTATGTCTATGGTGAGCTGATATGTACTATGGTAAGCTGATATGGACTATGGTGAGCTGATTTGTATTATGGTGAGCTGATATGTAATATTATGAGCTGATATGTAATATGGTGAGCTGATATGTAATATGGTGAGCTGGTATGTACTATCGTAAGCTGATATGTACTATGGTGAGCTGATATGTAATATGGTGAGCTGATATGGACTAAGGTAAGCTGATATGTACTATGGTAAGCTGATATGTTCTAAGGTAAGCTGATATGTACTATTGTGAGCTGATTTGTACCATTGTGAGCTGATATGTAACATGGTAAGCTGATATGTAATATGGTGAGCTGATATGGACTATGGTAAGCTGATATGTACTATGGTGAGATGATTTGTACTATTGTGTGCTGATTTGTATTATTTTGAGCTGATATGTACTATGGTAAGATGATATGTACTATGGGTGAGCTGATATGTACTATGGTAAACTAATATGTACTATGGTAAGCTCATTTGCGCTATGATAAGCTGTAAAAGAATGATCGCACCGACCGTGGACGCCATGAATTTGTCAATCTTAATAATACCAGCAGAGTGGGAGCGATGGGAGGTGATTGGTGTGGGGAACGTGAAAACGCAAAATTTGTTAAATGTTTGTTTTATTTCAGCTATTTCGAAAGTTTCCAAAAAGATTTGATGAACGTTATAAGAATCCGTGTTGGTACGAAAAGTCAAGGTTACGATGTATACCTTACTTCTATCTAATTGGAATGCCAAAATGTGGTACTACAGATTTATGGTCAAAACTTGTGCAGCATCCTCAAATCCAGGGAACACCAAAGGAACCCCACTGGTGGTCTAAACGGAGATTAGGATGGACAGGCCTGCCAATACACGGCAGAGAAGGTAAGTATGTCGAAAATCAATAGCTTATTAATATTTGCTTACTCTTTTCAAACCAGAAACATGTGTCGATGTCTTGAATGCATGAATAGCTGATAGCGTGTGAAGGTTCGGAATCGGGGACTTAAGAGGTGCTACGCTCAATGTCAGCTTGCCATTCTACTTTTGACTGCTATCATTCTTGGAACATTTTAAGAAAATATAACAAACTTCGATTTGTATAGGTTAGCATACGCTATAAAGATAAACACCACACTACATGCATGCAATGGATGTCGGCACAATACCACCCAAGAGTCGAAAGCACATCATGATTGTTTTCGAGATCCACCTTAGTAGGTTTCAGATCTATATCATTTTTCTGCAGGTCCAATGGCATTTGAAGTCAATAGAAGTATGTGTATCTCAATTGTTTGGTGAAATATGAATTTTTATTTTCAGTGGTAAAGATTCGGAAAATGACGGGTGCTGGGAATGACGCACCATTTGAATGGTACCTTAATTGGTTTAGCACGTTTGGTGTAAACAGCATACAGCAAAATAGAGACAAAGTCCTCGGTGAGTAAAACAATCACCCTATACGACATTTTATTAACTACAGTCCAGACTTGAGTTGGAGCCTTTTCTTTATCATAGTGTACCAAACACTACTATGTGGGTGGTTAAGGAGCCCGGAGGCGTCGAAAGGCCAGATCGGGCCCAGCAGATAATTATTCCACTACGAATTGTCGAATTTTTCCTTAGGTGGTACAGCATACTATGAAATAAGACTACACTATACTTTATTCCATATTTTGCGGACCCCACCGTATTCCAGGACCACTCTATATTTTCCCGGACCCCCTTATTATCGACCTGGCCCGGGGACGTAGTCCCTTGAACGCCCCGTCGGGGTCACAAGGATGCGTCAAGCTTGGTAACTATGAAACTTTTTGGATCGTGTTCTGACTTGTTACTTAGATAATTTTACGGTAATTGTAATACTTTCGATAATTAAATCAGTGACTCGAGTCTCCGTTGATCCGCAGTACTAGTTTTGCCAACCTTTGGGTGTTCTAGGTTGTAATCAGACATATTGTTAAACGTGGCCTTGAGAACTTTTAAGTCCAAAGAAGTCCATATTCAATTGTATAGCTAAAGTTTCTTTCATCGACCAATTTCAATAAGAATTTAGTGTGTGGAATGGTTCAGTCGTTGTATATCTGGACAATACATAGGAGACCCCCTCCCCCTCCCCTACCACCACCACCAAAGAAAAGAGAGATGTGTGAATATTCGTGAACTTCAGAGAGCCCGTAATTCAGTTTGAAACTTCATTCACCTTGAAAAATAAAAATGTTGCCATTTGTAACAGGTATAATGGTTAGATCTTGAGGATTTAGTGATACACTGTAAACATACTCTAGTCAAGATGACTAGAGTACATTAGTCCAGACAATGCTTCTATCGACCAATTAATTCTAGTCACTTGACTAACTTTTGGTCCAGTGACCAAATAGTTCTGGTCATATGACTAAGTAAACCTGGTCACATGACCAGTTTTTACTAGTCATTCAATTATGCCTCTATCGACCAGGCTTTAGTCAAGCGACCTAAACGCTTAGTCAAGATGTCAATTGACTAATTCAATTAGTCACATGACCAGTTTTTACAAGTCATTCAACAATGCTCTATCGACCAGGCTTTTGTCAAGCGACCTAAATGATTAGTCCAGCAGTCACTTGACTAATCCAGTTAGTCTTGCCCATGGATAAAAGTAGTTTTTCTATACTAGTTTTATATGACCCACCACGGATTCGAACCTGCGACAACTCCCTTATAGGTACAAAGCTGTCTGTTGAGCTAACTGGTGGGAACAATTCTTGGATATAAAACCTGATTGGGCCTTAACCACTGCTAGACCATCAAGCCCTCTCACATGAAAAAAAGAAAGCAAGAATTTCTGTATTAATTTGGAATCACATTTTATATTTTCTCTTAAACACTACATATGCTTCACCTCAATAGTAAGCACAAAAGAGTGTCTGATTTCATCAGTAATTGAAGAACCAGAAAACCCAAAGGTTTAGTGGTTCTGATGCCGATGAGAGTTTATGAAATAAGATAAGTCAGAATTTGTTATTGTTATATACCTGTATTGTACTTATTGCCAGACAACTGAAACCAAACTGAAGCTGATCAGACATAAAGTTGTCAGTTGCACTCATGAATATAAATGAAATCTCAGTTTCATGTGGCACTACTGTACCAACCTACCAAGTATGAAGGTGATCAGACATATATTTGAAAAAAAATATCGACATTTTAAGAATTTGATTACAAGCCCCACCCACATATTCATGTACTGGACAACAAAAAACAATGAGGTCCATGTAATGATAATGTAGCATATCTACAAGTTATTCAATACATTTACAGTAATTAAATATATTGTTTTTAAGATTATACATACACTTGCAAACATGCTCAACTGTAGATTACCTGGCCATCGTAAGCAAAACCAAAAATTAATGCCTTTATCGATGTACATATAAAGTTGAAAAAAAGTGATATAGTTGACTCTAGGCATTTCACCACCCCACACCCCCTCTCCAGACAAACACATGGGGATCATACGACACAACCCATATCCCCAACCCAGAGCGGAACCCTTACCATCATACCACCTGCAGCCTCACCTACCATCCTACAACCCTGATCCCAATATCACCCTACTCATCTGACAACCCCCCCCCCACCTGACACCCATCAGATTTTACCAGTTTCACACCTTACTACCAACACATTAATCTACCCCACTCACATAAGATTTCCCTATACTCTATAGGTACATGTACAGTAATACCAGATTATTAAGTTCATTTACTATTTTCACTATAGACTATCCCTTTAATTGTCTGAGCCAGCTATTTATGCAACATACATATACACCCATACCCACACGCAAACTTGATCAAAACATACAAACATGCCAACTCATCACAACATACACATATGCCAACTTAATTGCAAAGGTTACTTTTTTTCAGTCCAGTTTAATTTGTCACTGGACTATTCCTTTAATGGCCTGGCTAGCCAATTTCATGGTTTTATAAAGCAAAACAAATATAGATAAGATCAGCAAGCTCCCAGGAACCAGGAAAACATGTCAAACGTGACGAATGACAGGAGTTTAGGAATTCGGGAAAACAAATGCTATATGGCCAACAAACACATGAATATTAATGAGGTTACATGTTATTTTCACATGAAAATGTAACTATTATTATCCACCACCAATCAACAAAGTATGGAGATGATCGGTTATACCGTTGCAAAGTTATTGACATTTTAAGAATTTCACTTTAACTGCTGCCTACTCATTAATATTCATGTCATGAACAACAAAAACAATAGGGAACATCTACTAATCATGGAGCATGTACTAGTTCAAAATGACAGTAATTCAACATTTAATTTCTAAGATTTCAGGTATACAAGCTATTTCTAGCAATTAAGGATTAAGCCCCACCTACTCATGAATATTAATTAGATGAAATTCCATTGTCATGTGACAATGAACCACTTACATCACCATACCAAGTATGAAGCAGATCGGACATACCGTTGCGAAGATATTGACATTTTAAGAATTTTACTTTAAGCCCTACCCACTTATTAATATTCATGTGATGGAGAACAAAAACAATAGGGACCATCCACACATCACCAGTCCAATATGACATTGATCCAATGTGTCGTTGTTGAGATATCGTGTTTACGAGCAAGCTGTCACATCACACACACACACACACATGTTTGTGTTTCGTTCAGACCGAGGACCCCATTGTATTTTCCATTGTTCAAATCCACGTACCGTAACATTAACAATACCCCATACAATAGAATTCTTCCGAGGACGTGGTGATTCTTTAGAAATCACAACCGAGGACCTGAAATTCTTTTGTTCAAGTCCTCGGTCAGATAGCAAAATAAACGCATACCCACACACACATGTTTGCATTAAATTCAGACTGAGGACCCCATTGTATTTTCCATTGTTCAAATCCACGTACCCTAACCTTAACAATACCCCATACAATAGAATTCTTCCGAGGACGTGGTGATTCTTTAGAAATCACAACCGAGGACCTGAAATTGCTTTGTTCAAGTCCTCGGTCAGATAGCAAACAAACGCACCCTCACACACGCCAACTTGATCGCATAGGTTACTCGGCCTTCGGCATCGTAACCAAAAATAACAACATTTTGTAAGTCAAAACTAACACACGCAACAGCTCAAATGATAATGAAAAAATTTTCAATGACTTATTATTTGCAAGTTAGTTACAGTTTTATAACACCTTAGCCTATTTTGACTCATATATGCTAGTGCAATTGATAGGCAGTATTCTATGTTATAAATGTGATGACAGTTTGAGCCAAAAAAACTGTACAAAAAATGGTAGGTGACTGGAGCAGTAATTAGGCCATCAATTTTTAGCGATTTGCATGTTTAGTTTCTCCAGAATTTTATTGACTGATTTATCTGCCGGTGTAGTATCATCAACATTCAAAATGATTTTTTTAAAAACTGAAGGGTTTTCTTCAGCAAAGGCTCTATGCCATATTTAGGACATAGAACACTGCCAAATAATTGCACATGGATATATATATATATGCAACACCTGGATATAAACTGGCACGTCTGACAAGTCTGTAACCTGCAAAGATATTAAGGTATATGTATTCAATATACAGCGCTTTCCAGTTTCAGAAAATGGGAGGGGTGGCTGATCGACCGTGATGGCCATGAGTGACCAACAAACAAATGTACTCCACCAACGAAGGAATCAAAATAAATAATTTCTTAAATATTTTTTCAAATCAATTTACAGTACATCGTATTCACTACAAGTAATACTATTTTTGATGATATAAATAATAGCAGAGTATAAATGAAACAACAGAGCTAAATGGTGCACTGGTTCCGTGTATTTTAGAGAGAAATGAATATTTGCCATGAGTTATGACATCTTGTTACAGCTAATTACATCATGGTAGGGATTCATTCCACTAGATGATTTTAATACACTTGGGGCTGATCAGGAAATCCACATTGGGTTATGGTTACTGCAACTACAGATTGAAATCTGTCCAACATTCTGTTCCAGTTATCACATACATACTAGTCTATTCTACCTTTGTGATGATGCCCTTACTATATTTACAGCTATGAACACTCCCAGGTCATACATGTGATATTTAGTTAGGGAATAATGATCAGATGTGCGGGCCTTTGTTGCAGACAGAAGGTTTTCAGGGCCCAAATATTTCAAGGCCCCCAGAAATAAGGATGCCAAAAGATGCCCCAACAAATGTTAGGGCTAAACCAATTTTAGGGCAAATTTGTATGAAAAGTATCATTTTGAGTGATTTCATAAATTGGCCCATATGGTCTACAGGTGACTTAGGCCCCCAAATCCTAAAAACCCAAAGGAGGCACTACCTAAGTACCAGTGTGAAAAATGCTCAACACTGCACCATAGAATTCATAGGAAAAGAAACATTTTGTGTGATTTCAGGCGGAGTTCAGGAGTTCAAAATGGCCCATATGGCCCATACATGACCTTTGGCCTAAAATTCCAAACACCCCAAAGGAGCACTACCAAAACACTATCGTGACAATTAAACTCTAAGCATTGTGACCATACAATCTGTAGGAAAATATTAATTTTGAGTTATTTCCTGAAATAGCCCATATGGCATCAGACCTAAAATTGCTGAATACCCCAAAGGAAACACTACCAGGGCACTATCATGATGAACCCTCGACACTGTAACATACAATATCAGACCACCTCTGATGGCCTTGACCCATAGTTTACATACTGTTGATTTAAATAATACATTGGGTACTTACACTATCCTCATCTGCAAATACAATCATAGCACCCAACTTCTCATTCAGTAGAGTCGGAACTGACAGAATTGCTGCATGCATTCTAGACTCTAAAAGAAAAATCAACAACAGAATGTTAAAGCACTCATAACATCATGACATTTCAGAAGAGTGATATTATGTCATATTTCGTAACATCGATAGGACAAAAATATCACAGATTCACTCATCTGCAGTCCGGAGAGCAATACTCAATACTCGATAAATTGCTTAGGTGATAATATTAAAGTAGAGTACTAAATACATCACAGGTCTTATTTTCAGCAAAGATATTTGTATCATTTGATAAGGTCTAGGCAACTTAGCTAACTAATATCAAGTATGAGCTCAACCCAAGCAAGCATCTTTAAGTTATGCCAATTGTTCAGTTATTTGTCGTGGGCCCCTACTGGCATGGGCCATAAAAAATGATTGCATCCATGTCATTGTTTCAGCTTGAGGGATTCAAGACAATGATAACTGATAAGGAACATTTGAAGCAAAATATAGAAACATTAATGGAAAAATATCAAATACTGAGATTGTATTGAAAGAGTTGCTCCATTTGTCAAGAATATGTATCAGTTGTCAAACTCGTATCTTGGACCCAAAGCAGATAGGTTTCATTGATACCTACAGATTCCTGAAGTCCGAGAACATGTTTTCCCTGAATTAACAACCATATATCATATTCTGAGGTCTTCAGTAAAATGAAGATAATAGAGAGCAGACTAGCAAGCAGATTGACACATGAAAATTTGAACCTCAGGATTCAGCTGGCAACAGAGCATGAACTAGTGTGAAAGTTGAACAAGGAAGATATTATTTGAGAATATGCAGACAGTGATAAATTGAAATGCCTCTTGTTTCCAAAGTAGAGTAAGTAGACTAGATTTCCATATACTCAGCTTGTAACAATGTAACATTGCATCATATAAATGGATCAAACTGCATATCGTGTAGCCTATAATACATATAGGCATATAGGGAGAAGTGGGGGCAGGTTGTCACATACCACCTACTTCCACCCATGGATTTGCATATTGAACAATATATTTTTGGAAATTGGAATAGACATTCTATATCCATATCCATAACTTCAAACATGTTATAATAACCTTAATCATAATAAAACGTTTTTATATAGGGCATTCCGTCCAAGACCACAATGCTGCAATGCACTGCACACAGAAAAAATATAATTATACAAAACATTACCCATATTGCAAATATAAATGCTAATTCAGAGTTGATTTTTTTTTTTTTTTAATAATCGAATAAATTTTGCAATAATCAAAAGTTCAATTTCCTCTCAAATGTTACGTAAATCTTCCAAAAACATCTATACCCACCCATATCACATACGAGCAGTCAGCCCAATGATTTAATTTGATTTCGGGACAATCAAGGGAAGTCAACAGTCTTGAATATAATTTCAAAATTAGGCCCTTTATCCCCTCCACTAAGGGGCCCATGATACTGTACCAATTTCCCTTTGTTGAACACAGACACTTGTTTGTACCAAATGAAGTACTTCACAGCCATAATTTATGCAATCTACCGTCAATACACAGCCTGTCTCGTTATCATCTGAGCACTTGATTGTGTTCATCCATGATCATATCTGGCAGTCTGGGTTATCTGTGGTACAGGGTCTTTCACAGGGTCCATCCTGATCCTTATTCTACTGAACTTAACTGAACTCTGAGGGGATTCTAGCAGGCAATTTCTAGAATTGTTCAATTTGTTTTAGCATGATAGGCCTCATGCCATACCGGTGTATGTGACAAGGATTTTTCTCCCTGAAAATACAACCCCCCCCCCCCCCCAGATTTACTGAAATTGCTTTGATACTTGATTGAGACTCTATTTTATAAGGAACTGCTTGATTTCAGAGAATATGCTGACCACAAATTCAACTTTTCCTGCCAAGAATTAGAAAAGTGATTTAAATCAGTGATTTAAAAAAAACCACTGATATAAATCAGCATAATTTAAAATCACACAACCCTCTGCTAGTAAGTCTTAACAAGGTCCTAAATTTACATATAGATTTAGCATTTCAAACATGTGGTGGTAGTTGGTTTCAGAGTTTAGCAGCTGCTGAAAAAAGAACTCTCACCGTAAGTAATGGTGCTGACATTTGTACAATAAGTGTTGTAGCAGCATTTGACCTGAGAATATGTACCGGTTCATTGATATTGAGAAGTTTACATAGATAGTATGGAGCAAGTTTATTTAATATTTTGTAGGTCAGAAGCATTAACTTACACATGATACGCTTCTTCACTTGTAACCAGTGGAGATTTACAAGGATGGGGGTTATGTGTTCACACTTCCTAGATAAGGTAACCAACCTGGCAGCTCGTACAACGCTGGAGCTTATTTGGCAGTCCATAAATGAGTCTGTTGCAAGAGTCAAGATGTGAAGAGACAAATGCGTGCACTAGCCTTTTAGTGCTACCACAGTCTGAGTATGTACGGATGCGCCCTATTTTCCTCAGACTGTATGATGCAAGACGACAAACGTTAATGTCTAATGAAGGTGTTTATTTTTCACTACCATACATCTGAATGGTTATACCCCTTACCAAGACATATTTTGCATCCACCCCTGCCTCAGACTTTGCTCGTAGTCCATTTTGAAGACCCAGCACATACCTGGGTGATGATCACTTGAATAGTGAATTACAGATTGAATTGTTACTACCTTAGTACCTTAACGGGCACCCTCGTCCTTCTCCATGGATGTATCTATGACAGTGGGATGCTTCATCTTCAAAGTGCAGCGGATTATGGCATCTCCATACTTGGAAAGCCCTTCACCAAGCAACTGTGCCATTGTCGTCTTTCCTTCAAGTCGCTTTAATTCAAGTAGTATCTATGGTTAAATGAGATCAATTAGATTATACAGTACATATGGTAAATTCACCTGAGAAGTTAAGAGATCGCTTAGGACTAACACATATTCGGGATTATGTTCAGAGACGTAGATTGAGATGGTTTAGACATGTCGAAAGGGATGGAAGATGCGAATTGGTAAAGAAGTAGAGAGAGACTACTGTAGCTGGTCAATGTAGGAGCAGTAGGCTCCCCAAGTCTTGGGATGAGGACATGAGGTTTTGCGGAGTGATCTTGCTGATAAAGGTATAGATCGGGCTCTAGCTCAGAATAAAACAAAGTGGTTTTCTTTTTAAGGGGGAACATCCCCCCTACAAATTCCCAATAGCGGTATCAGCAAAAAAAGTGTGGGAATCCTGCAATCGCGCTGCTTAGCGCAACACTGTCTTGAATTGATTTTTGAAAAACAAAGTCGTGGTTCGAACAAGTGGTGGGCATAAAGTGAATATATTCAAATGTCAATAACTTTTGAAACCACATGATTGAATTTTACTTTTACGCAGACTACTGTATAATAAATAATATCTACAAAGACATATTAATACAGTACCTCTTCATCTTCAAATAGCCAAGAATAGACTTTCTTAACCACTTCGCTAGTAGCATCCTCTTCCACAATTAAACGACGTCTATCTGCCAATGTGATAAACATACAACTTTTGTCATTTGTTCGCATCCCTAATGTTCATGTGCATATTTTGTACAGCATGTGGGTAAACATGTACGGTACGATACCAGTCACAATTCAACTATTTAATCACATCCCATTACTAAAATGTACAGTAGAAATGAAAGTGAAATTACTATGCAGTGATACAGAAGCCTGAATGCATTTGATACCTGTATGGAAAAGAAACATGTGCAAACATTAATCAATCCGCTATGGTAGCAACATTTTCATTTGTCAAGTGTACAATGATAACCAAATACATTTATGTTTGAAATTGTTGTATTTCCAAAAAGTTGAATGAAACACCCCGTAAAAGATGTCCTATTTTTTTTCCAATGGAATTAGGGTTAGCCTAGGGGGATCAACTGCGGTTCACGGTACCACAGGTAAAGCGAGGAATATTCCATCTTGAAAAAAGCCTAGTCCAAGGCTATATGACTCCCTACAAACAGCTACAACAAATTAAACACCCACCCACCTTTGTTCTGAATCGGAACTGTTTTGTACAAATTAAAAAATAGCAGAAAAAATTGTCCCAACTCATGCAGCTAGAATATATAACAAATTTTAGCCAAAAATTCCGGACAAGTCAGTGCAATTGTCCAGAAATATTCCCCCTCTATATTACTGACAACTAGGCCTATAAATTGATATGACACAGCTGTGGCAGCAATAGGCTGTTAGATTGCTCCAAGGTCCCCAATGTTTATTTTGGAAGGGGGAGTGTAGTCTCCTGTGAATTGTTAACGGGATTGTTGGATAGGATGGTCAGTGGACAAACTGGTAGTAAAAGATTGGCGTCATGTTCAGTTGATGTTTCGTATGAAACATAGGCCTAGCCTCTGTATTTTATGAAAACTATTTAGGGCTAGGCCTGGGGGCGGGGGCTATAGGGCCCTAGGAATAATCAGCTTATTTAGTGTAACAGTTTCGGACGCAACTACACAATCCCATACACACTATTCTAGTTAATTCGTTATCTTAGGGTGACCCTAATTGGAGGCTAATCCTTAACTCACACCTAATCTAGGTATAAATAATATGGCCTAGGACCTAAGCCTAGGCTATGTCCCCCCTGAAAGTGCAAGAGAAACACTGCTGTGAATTTATCCCCCTAAAATATTTCAAGAATAATATAGCCAAGGTCCTATCCCCCTAAGGCTAAAGTTTCTAATACAGATTATAAATATTAAGTTTAATTTAGGTTTGTTATTTTGTAAAGAAATTATCCATTGCAAACATGAGAAACGCGTGCATACCGGGGCCACCATGATACTGTAAATATACGGAGGCCTACTGTTACGATAAACTGTGCTGTACAACTACTACAACTACAAGGCAGCTTAATAGACCGGCAGCCCAGTGCACTTTGATCAAACGAACGAGGTAGCAATATCTGAGTATTGGAACATTTGTGGAAAAACCCAATATATATACAAAAGTGGATGTCTGCCGTGGTCGCTCTGCTGCATGTGGCCCCTGGGGCCGGTTAAAGGGGGCCCAAAAATGCATCTGATCAAACGAACGAGGTACCACTCGAAACCAATGTCAACTTAATGCATGAATGCCACATAGTACTGAATGGCCCATGTCAGACAAATTTTCTGCTGCAAAGGGCCCGCCAGACGCCCAAGAAGGGCCCCTAAAAAAATGCATCTGATCAAACGAACGAGGTACCACTTGAAACCAATGTCAACTTAATGCATGAATGCCACAAAGTACTGAATGGCCTATGCCAGACAAATTTTCTGCTGCTAAGGGCCCGCCAGACGCCCCCAAATATGGCCCAAATGCCCATTAGCGTAGCATTGACCCAGATTAAATATGCAAGGTACCACTCAAAACCGGTTCGGAATGTTCGGGTTGATCTTACAGACTATGGAAATCATCATGCCAGACAAATTTTCTGCTACAAAGGGCCCGCCAGACGCCCCAAAAGGGCCCCTAAAAATGCATTTGATCAAACGAACGAGGTACCACTTGAAACCAATGTCAACTTAATGCATGAATGCCAAAAAGTACTGAATGGCCTATGCCAGACAAAGTTTCTGCTGCTAATGGCCCGCCAGACGCCCCCAAATATGGCCCAAATGCCCGTTAGCGTAGCATTGACCCAGATTAAATATGCAAGGTACCACTCAAAATCGGTTTGGAATGTTCGGGTTGATCTTACAGACTATGGAAATCATCATGCCAGACAAATTTTCTGCTACAAACGGGCTAACAGACACACTAAAAGAGGGCCCCCAAATGGGCCATGATCAATCATAGTTGGTACCACACAAAACCAATATTAAATGCAAAGGTACTTTCCACAGAGTAAAGAACTGCCAATGCAAGACAAATTTTCTTCTGCATAGGTCCCACTTGATGGAAAGTATAGGTGGCCCAATGCGGCCCTATATGGGCCTAATGAATTGTATATCGATGCAGACTATATGTGTCTTGTGACATGACATTTGTAGCATTCCACAG